>NC_052337.1:4289481-4589481 GCF_016432855.1 Salvelinus namaycush
GGCCAATAAAAAGAAAAGATTAAGATGGGCAAAGAACACGCCTCTTCACTGTTGATGTTGAGACTGGTGTTTTGCGGGTACTAGGACTTGTGAGGTGTCTGTTTCTCAAACTAGACCTCTAATGTACTTGTCCTCTTGCTCAGTTGTGTACCGGGGCCTCCCACTCCTCTTTCTATTCTGGTTAGAACCAGTTTGCACTGTTCTGTGAAGGGAGTAGTACACAGCGTTGTACGAGATCTTCAGTTTCTTGGCAATTTCTCGCATGGCGTAGCCTTCATTTCTCAGAACAAGAATAGACTGACGAATTTCAGAAGAAAGGTCTTTGTTTCTGGCCATTTTGAGCCTGTAATCAAACCCACAAATGCTGATTCTCCAGATACTCAACTAGTCTAAAGAAGGACAGTTGTATTGCTTCTTTAATCAGAACAACAGTTTTCAGCTGTGCTAACATAATTGCAAAAGGGTTTTCTAATGATCAATTAGCCTTTTAAAATGATAAACTTGGATAAGCTAACACAACGTGGCATTGGAACACAGGAGTGATGGTTGCTGATAATGGGCCTCTGTACGCCTATGTAGATATTCCATTAAAAATCTGCTGTTTCCAGCTACAATAGTAATTTACAACATTAACAATGTCTACACTGTATTTCTGATGAATCTGATTATATTTTAATGGACAAAAAAATGTGCTTTACTTTCAAAAACAAGGACATTTCTAAGTGACCCCAAACTTTTGAACGGTAGTGTACGTACTATACGCACGCGTACACATGGATTTTGTGTTGTAGATATGTGGTAGTAGAGTAGTGGCCTGAGGGCACACACTTAATGTGTTGTGAAATCTGTTGTGAATGTATTGTAATGTTTTTACAATTTTTATAACCCCAGGAAGAGTAGCTGCTGCCCTGGCAGGAATAAATGGGGATCCATAATACATACAATTCAATACAATACAATACAATAAATATGGGTCCTGGTCGAAAGTAGTGCACTATGTAGGGTATAGAGTGCCATTTTGGATAATGACGTGTAATATTATTGACACAATCTGTACTAGTAGGTCCCCGGTAGCTATGTCCTAATTTAGGATGCGCATAATTACAACTTTGACATAATTAATGCGTTGATGTCAATGGAAGATTTGTGTTAATCGTGAGTCAAGTTAGGATTCAGGACTAAATCAATTCCATTATGTAATTGCTAATAGAAGTCAATGATCTATCTTATGTACGTGCTGGTATTTCAGATATGTTTCATCTGGTGGATTCTGGATAATATGTTTCAGTGATACAGCTTTCATGTTAGTTTTTAGGTTTTGGTTTGTTTGTTCCCTCTTGCTTCCTCTCTTTTGACCTATCGCAGTTACAGAATACTGCAGTTTTAGTTTGGACATTTATTTTACCTTATTGCTGCATCTCTTTCATCTCTTTGGTTTTTGAATAGTGCTATAAAAAACCATATGTTTTATCTTTAATCCCTGATATTAGTTTCAGATATGAATATCATCTTTGCTATTCATTACAATATTAAAATGTAGTGGCGTAATGTCCAGGAAATCTTCATGAATCTCATGAAGTCAAACAGTCAACCTGCCACACTCTTTTTAACATAAAATGAATTTCACTTCCCCAGACATGACCCATATAGTTTGTCAGTAACTTTCCAATAGAAAGACGAACATCCTTTCCTAAAAGCGCCCTCCTTGGCCTCATCTGTTAATTTAAATGTTAATTTAATTTTCTTTTTTTAACAATGAAAAGCTGATGTTTCTATGTCAAAAAGTTTTGTTATATTTCAGTCTTCTGTGATGTATACAACGTGTAATATTAGGATTCAAACTGAATACATGTCAACTCTCTCTATATACATTCTTTCAATTTACTTAACTCGGTAAGTCAGTTAAGAACAAATTCTTATTTACAATGACGGCCTACCCTGGTCAAACAATGCTGGACCAATTTTGCACCACCCTACTGGACTCCCAATCACAGCCGGTTGTGATACAGCTTGGATTCGAACCAGGGTGTTTGTGGTGATACTTCTAGCACTGAGATGCAGCATCTTAGACCGCTGTGCCACTCAGGAGCCATGGCACAGGTGTCTTCTTTTTTAAGCCCATAGTCATGTGTGTGAGGTGTATACTTTTGTTTCAAAGTAGATTCGTTTAAGAATACCAAGAAACACTCTGTGTGACCCTGATTTAACCCACTGCAGTAAAAGGTTAAGTGAATCATTTCTGTCAGTGTAATCAAGGTGTCTGTGTTTTATAATACCATAATAGGCCAGCACTATTAAAATTAATCATCATTTCATTTTAATCACAGAGGTTGTTCCTCTGCACATTATGAACAGATGATCTACTGATTATCAGTTTTATATTCATCATATATGAACAGACTACATGTGCGTCTGGAAACGGCCCTCTATTCCCTATATAGTGCACTACTTTTGACCAAGGCCCATAGGACTCTGGTCAAAAGTAGGGTGCACCCTATCAGGAATAGGGTGCCATTTGGGATGCAATATTAATGCACTATATAGGAAACCGAGTGCCATTTGGAATGCACCCATGGTCGTCAGGTAATACACTCAGCAAATCGCCCAGCTTACTAAATAAAAAATTCCCATCTCTCGTTTTGAATGGTTCATCCATAACCATAGCTGAGAGATAACAGCCTAGTATTATAGACGTGGAGACTTGGGAGATATTTTAATTAGAGGGAACTGCTATATGTATTACGGACAAAGAGTGGAACGTTTCTTTATCTACACTGACTTCATTTGGAAGTTTGGTAATAAAGTAACTTTTAATCTACTTAAGTCAAAGTACAGTACTGGGAAGTTGTATCTGATTTGAATTGTATTGAGCATTGGTCCCTTCATTTTTCTAAACATAATACTGCTTGTCCATTTAAAAATGGTACAAAACTTTTCAATGGATTCTATTATATCTATTAACTCCAGGAAATGTTGGATTCTATTAACTCAATGGATTCTATTAACTCAGTGTATTCTACTAACTCAATGGATTCTATTAACTCAGTGTATTCTACTAACTCAATGGATTCTATAGATTCTACTAACTCAATGGATTCTATTAGATCTGTTAACTCCAGGAAATGTTGGATTCTATTAACGCAATGGATTCTATTAGATCTGTTAACTGCAGGAAATGTTGGATTCTATTAACTCAATGTATTCTATTAACTCAATGGATTATATTAACTCAATGTATTCTATTAACTCAATGGATTCTATTAACTCAATGTATTCTACTAACTCAATGGATTCTATAGATTCTACTAACTCAATGGATTCTATTAGATCTGTTAACTCCAGGAAATGTTGGATTCTATTAACTCAATGGATTCTATTAGATCTGTTAACTGCAGGAAATGTTGGATTCTATTAACTCAATGGATTATATTATATCTATTAACTCCAGGAAATGTTGGATTCTATTAACTCAATGGATTCTCAAATGGATTCTACTAACTCAATGGATTCTATGGATTCTACTAACTCAATGGATTCTACTAACTCAATGGATTCTACTAACTCAATGGATTCTATGGATTCTACTAACTCAATGGATTCTATGGATTCTACTAACTCAATTAATTCTATAGATTCTACTAACTCAATGGATTCTATGGATTCTACTAACTCAATGGATTCTACTAACTCAATGGATTCTATGGATTCTACTAACTCAATGAATTCTATAGATTCTACTAACTCAATGGATTCTATAGATTCTACTAACTCAATGAATTCTATAGATTCTACTAACTCAATGGATTCTATGGATTCTACTAACTCAATGAATTCTATAGATTCTATTAACTCAATGAATTCTATAGATTCTACTAACTCAATGGATTCTATGGATTCTACTAACTCAATGAATTCTATAGATTCTATTAACTCAATGGATTCTCAAATGGATTCTACTAACTCAATGGATTCTATGGATTCTACTAACTCAATGGATTCTACTAACTCAATGGATTCTACTAACTCAATGGATTCTCAAATGGATTCTACTATCTCAATGGATTCTATAGATTCTACTAACTCAATGAATTCTATAGATTCTACTAACTCAATGAATTCTATAGATTCTACTAACTCAATGGATTCTACTAACTCAATGGATTCTACTAACTCAATGGATTCTATAGATTCTACTAACTCAATGGATTCTCAAATGGATTCTACTAACTCAATGAATTCTATAGATTCTACTAACTCAATGGATTCTACTAACTCAATGGATTCTACTAACTCAATGGATTCTATGGATTCTACTAACTCAATGGATTCTACTAACTCAATGGATTCTACTAACTCAATGGATTCTACTAACTCAATGGATTCTCAAATGGATTCTACTAACTCAATGGATTCTATAGATTCTACTAACTCAATGGATTCTATAGATTCTACTAACTCAATGAATTCTATAGATTCTACTAACTCAATGGATTCTACTAACTCAATGGATTCTACTAACTCAATGGATTCTATAGATTCTACTAACTCAATGGATTCTCAAATGGATTCTACTAACTCAATGAATTCTATAGATTCTACTAACTCAATGGATTCTACTAACTCAATGGATTCTACTAACTCAATGGATTCTCAAATGGATTCTACTAACTCAATGAATTCTATAGATTCTACTAACTCAATGGATTCTACTAACTCAATGGATTCTACTAACTCAATGGATTCCACTAACTCAATGGATTCTACTAACTCAATGGATTCCACTAACTCAATGGATTCTACTAACTCAATGGATTCCACTAACTCAATGGATTCTATGGATTATATTAACTCAATTGATTCTATTAATTCAGTTGATTCTCAAATGGATTCTACTGACTCAATGGATTCTATAGATTCTACTAACTCAATGGATTCTATGGATTTTACTGACTCAATGGATTCTACTAACTCAATGGATTGTCAAATGGATTCTACTAACTCCAAGACAGGATAAGATGTGAAGAAAGAGAGACACCACTCCATAATGCACTTCTTTGTAGGAGAAGTCAGTAGAGGGAATGGCTTTCCCTTCTCTCTCTCTCTCTCTCTCTGAATAGTCTGCCAACACCCGCTCAAGGTGATTTATCTGCTGGCTCCACACTACAACCAGCCCCTCCAGAGGAAGGCAACGCCAGGCCTGTGTGTTATTGAGCCAGTGGCATTCCGCCCAATCGTTATCGCTTGGCACCCAAGACTTCACAACACTGCAGAGCTCCAGAGGCTTAAGCTTCAAAATGGTGGCCGCTTTCCGTGTTCCACCCATGAGCTACAGTATATATTTTATTTACATTTATTTATTTAAATTGACTGACTTCCTTCTATGAACTGTAACTCAGAAAAATCTTTGAAATTGTTGGATGTTGCGTTTATATTTTGGTTCAGTATAATCTTAAACTTTCACTGAAAGACTATTTCACTATCCATGCATGGTTCAGTAAGAACATTAGCTAGCTTCCACCATTTTGGATTTTGTGGCTGGAAAGTAACGAAGCTTTGTAGATGTGAGGTGAGTGGTTGTTATCTAGTCGGATACCCAGATTATAACCAACTAAAGACGTATTTTTCTGGTTGTTAAAAATACATTACAAAACGCCCTTATACAATCAGTGTACATCCTGGACATGGTCGGATTTCCATACTACCCCAGGTTTAAATAAGAGCATGGGGAGCTCGGCCTGACACCCTTACACAGGTTATTAATGTTTGGGTTGCGTGGCAAAATCAAGGTTTTTGCCCACTTGACCTACGTGGAGGAATGTTTGGTCATGGCTTGGTTTGTAGTTGTGGTGTTGGGTCACTACCAAGTTTACCCTAAATGTAGCTACAAGGTTTGCACACCATACCCACCATTGTAAGTTTGAGAAGAAAGATTCTCGATGATCTACACTGTTACAGGTGTAGGTCCTGGGGAGCCTCAGTCAGACACATTATGTTTGCGTCTGTCTCTGCAAAACGCCTGTAACATTGAAATGAAGCCACTGATTACATTCACCAGGCAATTAAAACTCAATTAGGAGTAAAATCCTGATATATACAGTACCAGTCAAAAGTTTGGACACAACCTACTCATTCAAGGGTTTTTCTTTGTTTCGAAAAAATGTTACATTGTAGAATAATAGTGAAGACATAAAAACTATGAAACAACATACATGGAATCATGCAGTAACCAAAAAAGTGTTAAACAAATCAAAATATATTTTAGATTTGAGATTCTTCAAAGTAGCCACCCTTTGCCTTAATGACAGCTTTGCACACTCTTGGCATTCTCTCAACCACCTTCATGAGGAATGCTTTTCCAACAGTCTTGAAGGAGTTCCCACAAACAGTGCCTTCGGAAAGTATTCAGACCCCTTGACTTTTTCCACATTTTGTTACGTACCAGATTTATTCTAAAATGGATTACATTTTTTTTTAAATCCGCAGCAATCTACACACAATATCCCATAATGACAAAGCAAAAACAGGTTTGTAGCAATTTTTGCTAATGTATAATTTTTTTTATATATATATATGCCTTATTTACATAAGTATTCAGACCCTTTGCTATGAGACATGGAATTGAGGTCAGGTGCATCCTGTTTCCATTGATCATCCTTGAGATGTTTCTACAACTTGATTGGAGTCCACCTGGGGTAAATTCAATTGATTGGACATGATTTGGAAAGGCACACACCTGTCTATATAAGGTCCCACAGTTGACAGTGCATGTCAGAGCAAAAACCAAGCCATGAGGTCGAAGGAATTGTCCATAGAGCTCCAAGACAGGATTGTGTCGAGGAACAGATCTGGGGAAGGGGACCAAAAAATGTCAGCAGCATTGAAAGTCCCCAAGAACACAGTGGTTTGGAATCACCAAGACTCTTCCTAGAGCTGGCCGCCCGGCCAAACTGATCAATCAGGGGAGAAGGGCCTTAGTCAGGAAGGTGACCAAGTAGCTGACAGAGCTCCAGAGTTCCTCTGTGGAGATGGGAGAACCTTCCAGAAGGACAACCATCTCTGCAGCACTCCACCAATCAGGCCTTTATAGTAGAATGGCCAGACGGAAGCCACTCCTCAGGAAAAGGCACATAACAGCCCGTTTGGAGTTTGCCAAAAGGCACCTAAAGACTCCCAGACCATGAGAAACAAGATTCTCTGGTCTGATGGAACCAAGATTGAACTCTTTGGCCTGAATGCCAAGTGTCACGTCTGGAGGATACCTGGCACCATCCCTACAGTCAAGCAGCATACCACCATGCATCCCACTGCTGGCTTACTTCTGAAGCTAAGCAGGGTTGGTCCTGGATGGGAGACCAGATGCTGCTGGAAGTGATGTTGGAGGGCCAGTAAGAGGCACCCTTTCCTCTGACCTAAAAGGCAATGATTGCTCTCTGTAGGTTGCTGTCTTTTGGATGGGATGTTAAATGGTTGTCCTGACACTCTGTAGTTGCTAAAGATCCCATGGTACTTATTGTAACGGTAGGGGTGTTAACCCCAGTGTCCTGGCTAAGTTCCCAATCTGGCCCTCATACCATCACAGTCATCTACTCATTCCCAGCTTACAATTGGCTCATTCATCCTTGTTGCTGTAACTGAGAATGTGTTCTCAGTCAACTTACCTGGTAAAATAAGGGATAAATAAAAATACAGTGAAGGGTGGTGGCAACATCATGCTGTGGGGATATTTTCCAGTGGCAAAGATAAACATAGCAAAGTACAGAGAGATCCTTGATGAAAACCTACTCCAGAGTGCTCAGAATGGGGTGAAGCTTCATCTTCCAACAGGAAACGACCCTAAGCAACCAGCCAAGACAACACAGGAGTGGCTTTGCGACAAGTCTCTGAATGTCCTTGAGAGACCCAGCCAGAACCTGGACTTGAACACGATCGAACATCTCTGAAGAGATGCCTGAAAATATCTGTGCAGCGACACTCCCCATCCAATGTGACAGAGCTTGAGAGGATCTGCAGAGAGGAATGGGAGAAACTCCCCAAATAGAGGAGTCTGTAATTGCTAACAAAGTACTGAGTAAAGGTTCTGAATAGTCATGCAAATGTGATATTTCATTTTTTTTAAATATATATAAATTTGTAAACTTATCTAAAAACCTGTTTTTGCTTTATCATTATGGGGTATTGTGTGTAGATTGATGAGGGGGAAAAAGAATTGAATACATTTTAGAATAAGGCTGTAACGTAACAGAATGTGGGAAAAGTCAAGGGGTCTAAATACTTTCCGAAGGCACTGTATGTTGAGTGCCTCTCAGCTGCTTTTCCTTCACTCTGCGGTCCAACTCATCCCAAACCATCTCAATTGGGTTGAGGTCGGGTGTTTGTGGAGGCCAGGTCATCTGATGCAGCACTCCATCACTCTCCTTTGTAAAATAGCCCTTACACAGCCTGGAGGTGTGTTTTGGGTCAATGTCCTGTTGAAAAACAAATGATAGTCTCACTAAGCGTAAACCAGATGGGATGGCGTGTCACCAGCAAAGCACCCCCAAACCATCACACCTCCTCCTCCATACTTCACGGTGCGAACCAAACACGTGGAGATCATCCGTTCACCTACTCTGCATCTCATAAAGACACGGCAGTTGGAACCAAAAATCTCAAATTTGGACTCATCAGACCAAAGGACAGATTTCCACCGGTCTAATAGGGTTTTCTTGTCAGAAATTCGACCAGAACAGTTGATGTTGAGATGTGTCTGTTACTTGAACTTATTTGGGCTGCACATTTATTTGGGCTGCAATTTCTGAGACTGGTAACTCAACTTAACTTATCCTCTGCAGCAGAGGTAATTCTGGGTCTTCCTTTCCCGTGACGTTCCTCATGAGAGCCAGTTTCATCATAGCGCTTGATGGATTTTGCGACTGCACTTCAAGAAACTTTGAAAGTTCATGAACTTTCCGAATTGACTGACCTTCATGCGTTAAAGTAATGATGGAGTGTCGTTTCTCTTTGCTTATTTGAGTTGTTCTTGCCATAATATGGACTTGGTCTTTTACCAAATAGGGCTATCTTCTGTATACCCACCCCTACCTTGTCACAACAAAACTGATTGGCTCAAACGTATTAAGAAGGAAATTCCACAAATGTACTTTTAACAAGGCACACCTTTTAATTTAAATTAATTCCAGGTGACTGCCTCAGGAAACAGGTTGAGAAAATGCCAAGAGTGTGCAAAGCTGTCAAGGCAAAGGGTGGCTACTTTGAAGAATCTCAAATATAAAATATATTTTGATTTGTTTAACACTTTTTTGGTTACTACATGATTCCATATGTGTTATTTCATAGTTTTGATGTCTTCACTATTATTCTACAATGTAGAAAATAGTAAAAATCCCTGGAATGAGTAGGTGTGTCCAAACTTTTGACTTGTACGGTATGTCTGCTCTCCAGGACCTGCAGTGAAAGTCACTGGTCTCAAACTTTGTTGGTTTATTGCCCACGTAGCCAGTTTTCAAACATGCTGAGGTAGTAAGGGACTCTATGGCTGCGTTTACACAGGAAGCCCAATTCTGATCTTTTCCCCAATTATTGCCAAAAGATCTGATCTCATTGGTTAAAGAACCAATCATTTGGCAAAAGATCAAACTTGGGCTGCCTGTGTAAACACAGCCTAAGTGGTCAGTGTAATGTACCTTTAAATCGCCCTGTATCTCAACTGTAGTGCACAACTCAAATGCCCATACTGGCCCCTAATGTAATTAGAAGTCAAGGCAATTTCCCTGTGGAAAACTTGCCTCTGATTTAATTGACTCATTTCCCTTTCCTTCTGATATGCAGGCTTTAGTCGGCATGGTTGGGTACACCAAACGGACCTTAACTTCACTCCAGCATAATCAAGGGCAGTTTAATTCAATTGTTGGCCAGTGAGACCTGTGTTCTATGAGGTGATGTATTTAGCATTGTTCAAGAGTGCGCTGCATCGTGTGAACTGGTAAATCATAATGTCCTTTAGTTTCAGGCGATGTTCAGGGACTTGTGTTAGACCAACAGAAATGTAAAGAATTACTTGCAGCCTCAATCTAAGGACCTTTCTGCAAATGTACACCCTTTGTGGCCAGATACTCTTAGTATACCACATATTAGGAACACCTTCCTAACATTAAGTTGCACCCCCCCCCCCCCCCCCCCCCGCGACATATGACATTTACATACGTTTTCAGACTCTTTACTCAGTACTGTGTTGAAGCACCTTTGGTAGCAATTACAGCCTTGAGTCTTCTTCGGATATGATGCTACAAGCTTCACATACCTGTATTTGGGGAGTTCCTCCCATTCTTCTCCGCAGATCCTCTCAAGCTCTGTCAGGTTGGATGGGGAGTGTTGCTGCACAGCTATTTTCAGGCATCTCCAGAAATATTAGATTGGGTTCAAGTCCGGGCTCTGGCTGGGCCACTCAAGGACATTCAAAGACTTGTATCAGATGCTCGACATGCTCTGCTCACACCTACTGTAATTGTCCGAGCCTAAACCACATGAAAACAACATTAGACACTATGGAACACAAAGCTTTTACTATCTCATCCTGGAATATACAAGGTCTGAGATCATCTGCCTTTGGCGTAAAGAGCAGGAACCCAGACTTCATCAAAGAAATTGGAAATACAGACATTGTCATCCTACAAGAAAAATGGTACAGAGGAGACAGATCCACTGGTTGCCCTCTAAGTTACAGAGAGATGGTAGTCCCATCCACCAAACGACCAGGTGTGAAACAGGGAAGAGACACAGGGGGTAGTCTAATTTGGTATATAGAAATTATTAAGGAAATTATCTCAACAGAAAAAATGTGCTCATGTGTGCTACCTATATCCCCCCCAATAGAATCTACATACTTTAACGATGACAGCTTCTCCATCCTAGAGGGGGAGATCAACAATTTCCAGGCCCAGGGACATGTACTAGTCTGTGGCGACCTAAATGCCAGACCTGGACAAGAACCTGACATTCTCAGCACACAGGGGGACAAACACCTACCTGGAAGTGACAGTATTCACTTCCTGGACAAAACCTTTCACTGTAATAGTGAAGGTGTGAACTTGGCAGTAGAAAGCCTAAAAAGTGTATTTTACCTTTCGGATTCCCTATCAAATCTAAAAAATTTAAGGAGACAACCTAAGAAAATGAAAAACAATGACAAATGCTTTGTTGAAGAATGCAAAAACCTAAGAAAGAAATTAAGAAACCGATCCAACCAAAAACATAGAGTTCCAGAAAACCTGAGCCTACACCTTCACTATGGTGAATCACTAAAACAATACAGAAATACACTACAGAAAAAGAAGGAACAGCACGTCAGAAATCAGCTCGATGTAATTGATGAATCCATAGAATCTAACCACTTCTGTGAAAATTGGAAAACTTTAAACAAACAACAACACGAAGAGTTATCTATCCAAAATGGAGATGTGTGGATGAACGACTTGTAAAATCTTTTTGTCTCTATAACAAAGAACAAAGAACAAAGAACAAACAGAAAAAACATATACATGATAAATGACAAATCTTAGAATCACCTATTAAAGACGACCAGAACCCATTGGATTAACTACGAACCCTCCAACCAAAAAAGTGGTGTTGATGGTTTCCTCAATGAAATGATTAATAAACAGACCACAAATTCCAATTGACTGTAATAAAACTCTTTAACATCATCCTCAGCTCTGGCATCTTTCCCAATATTTGGAACCAAGGACTGATAACCCCAATCCACAAAAGTGGAGACAAATTTGACCCCCAATAACTACCGTGGGATATGCGTCAACAGCAACCTTGTGAAAATCCTCTGCATCATCATTAACAGCAGACTCGTACATTTCCTCAATGAAAACAATGTACTGAGCAAATGTTAAATTGGCTTTTTACCAAATTACTGTACGACAGAACACGTATTCTCCCCGCACACCCTAATTGACAAACATACCAAAACAAAGGCAAATTCTTCACATGCTTTGTTGATTTCAAAACACTTTTGACTCAATTTGGCATGAGAGTCTGCTATACAAATTTAAGGAAAATAGTGTTGGGGGAAAAACATACGACATTATAAAATTATTGTACACAAACAACAAGTGTGCGGTTAAAATTGGCTTAAGCCCCACCCTCTTCAACATATATATCAATGAATTGGAGAGGGCACTAGAACAGCCTGCAGCACCTGGCCTCACCCTACTAAAATCTGAAGTCAAATGTCTACCGTTTCCTGATTATCTGGTCCTTTTGTCCCCAACCAAGGAGGGCCTACAGGAGCACCTAGATCTTCTGCATAGATTCTGTCAGACCTGGGCTCTGAAAGTTAATCTCAGTAAGACAAAAATAATAGTGTTCATAAAAAGGTCCAGTTGCCAGGACCACAAATACAAATTCCATCTAGACCCAGTTGCCCTAGAGCACAGAAAACAACTATACATACCTCGGCCTAAACATCAGCGCCACAGGTAACTTCCACAAAGCTGTGAATGATCTGAGAGACAAGGCAAGAAGGGCATTCTACGCCATCAAAAGGAACATAAAACTCAACATACCAATTAAGATCTGGTTAAAAATACTTGAATCAGTTATAGAACGCATTGCCCTTTATGGTTGTAAAGTTTGGGGTCCGCTCACCAACCAAGAATTCACAAAAATATTCTCTGTGTTCCATGTAAAACACCAAATCATGCATGCAGAGCAGAATTAGGCCGATACCCGCTAATTATCAAAATCCAGAAAAGAGACATTAAATTCTAAAATACCTAAAAGGAAGCGATTCCCAAACCTTCCATAACAAAGCCAAAACCTACAGAGAGATGAACCTGGAGAAGAGTCCCCTAAGCAAGCTGGTCCTGAGGCTCTGTTCACAAACATGAACAGACCCCACAGAGCCCCAGGACAGCAACACAATTAGACCCAACCAAATCATGAGAAAACAAAAAGATAATTACTTGACACATTGGAAAGCATTGAGAAAAAAACTGAGCAAACTAGAATGCTATTTGGCCTAAACAGAGAGTACACAGTGGCAGAATACTAGAATAAGGACAGCTTTGACTGTGTACTATGTTGCTATTGAGAAAGGCCGTCGTAGGCAGACCTGGCTCTCAAGAGAAGACAGGCTATATGCACACTGCCCACACAATGAGGTGGAAACTGAGCTGCACTTCCTAACCTCCTGCCAAATTTATGACCATACTAGAGACACATATTTCCCTCAGATTACACAGATCCACAAACAATTCGTAAAACAAATCCAATTTTGATAAACTCCCATATCTATTGGGTGAAATACCACAGTGTGACATCACAGCAGCAAGATTTGTGACCTGTTGCCACCAGAAAAGGGCAACCAGTGAAAAGGGCAACCAACAAACACTTTTGTAAATACAACCCATATTTATTTATTTGACCTTTTGTAGTTTAACTATTTGCACATCGTTACAAAATTGTATATAGACATAATATGACATTTGAAATGTCTTTATTATTTTGGAACTTTTGTGAGTGTTATGTTTACTATTAATTTTTTATTGTTTATTTCACTTTTGTTTATGATTTATTTCACTTGATTTAGCAATGTAAACATACTGTATGTTTCCCATGCCAATAAAGACCCTTGAATTTAATTTAATTCACTTGTCCCGAAGCCACTCCTGCATTGTTAGGGTCGTTGTCCTGTCGTTGCCCCAGTCCTCGATCCTGACTAGTCTCCCAGTCCCTGCCGCTGAAAAACATCCCCACAGCATCATGCTGTCACCACCATGCTTCACTGTAGGGATGGTGCCAGGTTTCCTCCAGATGTGACACTTGGCATTCAGGCCAAAGAGTTCAATCTTGGTTTCATCAGACCAGTGAATCTTGTTTCTCATGGTCTGAGAGTCTTTAGGTGCCTTTTGGAAAACTCCAAGTGGGCTGTCGTGACTTTTACTGAGGAGTGGCTTCCCTCTGGCCACTCAACATAAAGGCCTGATTGGTGGAGTGCTGCAGAGAGTGCTGCTCAATTGCGAGACTCATAGCAAAGGGTCTGAATACTGAATAAATAAGATATTACATGTAATTTAATCAATTTTAGAAATTAGCTGTAACGTAACAAATTGTGGAAAAAGTCAAGGGGTCTGAATACTTTCCGAATGCACTATACGTCTCAATTCTCTCAAGGCTTAAAAATCCTTCTTTAACCTGTCTTCTCCCGTTCATCAACACTGATTGAAGTGGATTTAACAAATTACATCAATAAGGGATCATAGCTTTCACCTGGATTCCCTTGGTCCATCTATGTGTATTTCAGCAATACACTATTTAAAAAAAATGTTTGACTACATTCGAAGGATACAGTGTCTGTAATAAGAGAGGCTTCTGGTTTAAATTACAGATCTTTGAAATGTTTATTTCTCTACTGGTTCTGGAAAAAACTAGATTGAATATTAAGGAGTAGGAAAGAGGAGAAGAGAGAGAGACCAAAGGAAGAGAGGATACATCAACATAATGAAGTGAAGGGAAGAGGAAAGAGGAGAAGAAGAGAGAGAGACCAAAGGAAGAGAGGGTACATCAACAGAATGAAGTGTAGGGAAGAGGAAAGAGGAGGAAGAGGAGAACAACAGAGGAGAGGAAGAGGGGAGAGAGGAACAGGTGAATACCAAGAACAATAAAGATAAGGTGGTAAAGAAAGAGAGTAGAGGACAGAGAATGAGAGAGAGATAAGGGAATGCATCAAGAGAATGAGATAGAGAGATAAGAGAATGAGATAGAGCGATAAGAGAATGCATCAAGAGGGTGAGATAGAGCGATAAGGGAATACATCAAGAGGGTGAGATAGAGAGATAAGGGAATACATCAAGAGGGTGAGATAGAGAGATAAGGGAATGCATCAAGAGGGTGAGATAGAGTGATAAGAGAATGAGATAGAGAGATAAGGGAATACATCAAGAGGGTGAGATAGAGAGATAAGAGAATGCATCAAGAGGGTGAGATAGAGAGATAAGAGAATGCATCAAGAGGGTGAGATAGAGTGATAAGGGAATACATCAAGAGGGTGAGATAGAGAGATAAGGGAATGCATCAAGAGGGTGAGATGAGAGATAAGAGAATGCGTCAAGAGGGTGAGATAGAGAGATAAGAGAATGCATCAAGAGGGTGAGATAGAGAGATAAGGGAATACACCAAGAGGATGAGATAGAGAGATAAGGGAATGCATCAAGAGGGTGAGATAGAGTGATAAGGGAATACATCAAGAGGGTGAGATGAGAGATAAGAGAATGCGTCAAGAGGGTGAGATAGAGAGATAAGGGAATGCATCAAGAGGGTGAGATAGAGAGATAAGGGAATGCATCAAGAGGGTGAGATAGAGTGATAAGGGAATACATCAAGAGGGTGAGATAGAGAGATAAGAGAATGCGTCAAGAGGGTGAGATAGAGAGATAAGAGAATGCATCAAGAGGGTGAGATAGAGTGATAAGGGAATACATCAAGAGGGTGAGATAGAGAGATAAGGGAATGCATCAAGAGGGTGAGATAGAGTGATAAGGGAATACATCAAGAGGGTGAGATAGAGAGATAAGGGAATGCATCAAGAGGGTGAGATGAGAGATAAGAGAATGCATCAAGAGGGTGAGATAGAGAGATATGGGAATGCATCAAGAGGGTGAGATAGAGTGATAAGGGAATACACCAAGAGGGTGAGATAGAGAGATAAGAGAATGCGTCAAGAGGGTGAGATAGAGAGATAAGAGAATGCATCAAGAGGGTGAGATAGAGTGATAAGGGAATACATCAAGAGGGTGAGATAGAGAGATAAGAGAATGCATCAAGAGGGTGAGATAGAGTGATAAGGGAATACATCAAGAGGGTGAGATAGAGAGATAAGGGAATGCATCAAGAGGGTGAGATGAGAGATAAGAGAATGCATCAAGAGGGTGAGATAGAGAGATATGGGAATGCATCAAGAGGGTGAGATAGAGTGATAAGGGAATACACCAAGAGGGTGAGATAGAGAGATAAGAGAATGAGATAGAGAGATAAGGGAATGCATCAAGAGGGTGAGATAGAGAGATAAGAGAATGAGATAGAGAGATAAGGGAATACATCAAGAGGGTGAGATAGAGAGATAAGAGAATGCATCAAGAGAATGAGATAGAGTGATAAGGGAATACATCAAGAGGGTGAGATAGAGAGATAAGAGAATGCATCAAGAGGGTGAGATAGAGTGATAAGGGAATACATCAAGAGGGTGAGATAGAGAGATAAGGGAATGCATCAAGAGGGTGAGATGAGAGATAAGAGAATGCGTCAAGAGGGTGAGATAGAGAGATAAGAGAATGCATCAAGAGGGTGAGATAGAGAGATAAGGGAATACACCAAGAGGATGAGATAGAGAGATAAGGGAATGCATCAAGAGGGTGAGATAGAGTGATAAGGGAATACATCAAGAGGGTGAGATGAGAGATAAGAGAATGCGTCAAGAGGGTGAGATAGAGAGATAAGGGAATGCATCAAGAGGGTGAGATAGAGAGATAAGGGAATGCATCAAGAGGGTGAGATAGAGTGATAAGGGAATACATCAAGAGGGTGAGATAGAGAGATAAGAGAATGCGTCAAGAGGGTGAGATAGAGAGATAAGAGAATGCATCAAGAGGGTGAGATAGAGTGATAAGGGAATACATCAAGAGGGTGAGATAGAGAGATAAGGGAATACATCAAGAGGGTGAGATAGAGAGATAAGAGAATGAGATAGAGAGATAAGGGAATGCATCAAGAGGGTGAGATGAGAGATAAGAGAATGCATCAAGAGGGTGAGATAGAGAGATATGGGAATGCATCAAGAGGGTGAGATAGAGTGATAAGGGAATACACCAAGAGGGTGAGATAGAGAGATAAGAGAATGAGATAGAGAGATAAGGGAATGCATCAAGAGGGTGAGATAGAGAGATAAGAGAATGAGATAGAGAGATAAGGGAATGCATCAAGAGGGTGAGATGAGAGATAAGAGAATGCATCAAGAGAATGAGATAGAGAGATAAGGGAATGCATCAAGAGGGTGAGATGAGAGATAAGAGAATGCATCAAGAGGGTGAGATAGAGAGATAAGGGAATGCATCAAGAGAGTGAGATAGAGAGATAAGGGAATGCATCAAGAGGGTGCGATAGAGAGATAAGGGAATAGCAGCCGAATAAGAACAGGCCATTTGACATGTTTTCATTTGACCCTTGGCTACAACCCACTGGGCAAAAACTGGTTGAATCAACTTTGGTTCCTTGTCATTTTAACCCTAAAAATTCAATGTGATGACATTGAATCAATGTGGAAAACTGATTGCTAAATCCAATAACATTGTGACATTTTTTGTTGAATTCACATTTGTTGACAAATTAACCAGATGTTAATCAAAACTAGACATTGAACTGACGTCTGTGCCCAGTGGGAAGATGCTGAGAGGGCGCTCCATGTGAGAGACACAGACTCGGTCTCAAACTTTAAGTCTTTACTGAAGACTCGTCTGTTCAGTAGGTCCTATGATTGAGTGTAGTCTGTCCCAGGGGTGCGAAGGTGAACGGCAAGGCACTGAAGTGACAAACCACCCTTGCTGTCTCTGCCTGGCCGGCTCCCCTCTCTCCATTGGGATTCTTTGCCTCTAACCCTATTACGGTGGCTGAGTCACTGGCTTACTACTGCTCTCCCGTCTCTAGGCACTTCTTGCCAGACTTTCTTCGCTATAATCGACTTGAGTGGGTTGAGTCACTGACGTGATCTTGCACCCCTTTGGGCTTGTGCAGTTGGGGAGATCTTTTTGGGGTAGTCTCAGGGTAGTATGTTGGTGGTATGTTGATGTCCCTCTGGTGGTGTGAAGGCTGTGCTTTGGCAAAGTGGGTGGGTTATAGCCCCCCTGGTTGGCCCTGTCCGGGGGTATCGTCGGTCGAGGCCACAGTGTCCCCCAACCACCCCCCCGTCTCAGCCTCCAGTATCTATGCTGCAATTGTCTACTGGTGTAATCCTCCTGTCTTATCGGATGTCTTGTGTATGCTCCCTCTAATTCTGTCATCTGCGTCTCTCCTTTCCAGGACTACCTGGCCTCACGACTCCTGGCTGTCCCCGTTCCCAGTCCACCTGGTCATGCTGCTGCTGCTCAAGTTTTTGCTGTTCTGCCTGTGGCTATGGAACCTTGACCAGTTCCCCAGACGTGCTACCCTGTCCCGGACCTGCTGTTTTGAACCCCCCCCCCCCCCATCTCTCTCTCTCTCTGCATGCTGGGAGTGTTTGGTGCATGCTGGGAATTGTATGAGTGAGTGTGAGTGTTGTGTAGAGTTAGATATCCTGGTTTTTCTTTTATGTTTCCTTTTCTTGATGGTGTCTTTTTTTTCTTCCTCTGCATGATTAAGGTCATTATTTTTATTTAGTTGTTGTGGTCGAATTAAGTACATTATTTTTCGTGTCGAAATTATCCTGGCTTTGGCGGGGATGGCGACCCGCATGGGGACGCCGCCCCTGTCACTTCGGCACGGCTTTAGGTGTGTTACTGAAGCTACTGTCACTGTGGATCGTATTGTTGAGCATGGCGTACTTCGTAAAGGTATGTTTATTCAAGTTACGCCGCTTTTTTCTCGTCAACAAGGGTAACGATTTCGAATGTACCGCCGTTTATTCCCAGTGAGCTATTGGAGCGCGAGTTATTGCGGTTTGGGACGTTTGCAAGTTCAATTAAGATTGTCCCGTTGGGTTGCAAACACCCGGCGTTGAAACAGGTTATGTCGTTTCGGCGACAGGTGTTTATGTTTTTGGACTCACCGGAGCAGACTTTGGAGTTATCGTTTAAAGTCAAGTATTGCCCAGTACGAGTGCTGGTGTACAGGAGGGGGTTCATGTGGAGCTAGGCTCTAAGGTTGTGGAGGAGATGCCCACTACGAGTAATGGGGTGCAAGTCGGGAGTGTTGATAGGGATGTGGTAGAGGGGAGTCAGGGGTCTGTGGCCTCAGTTGAGGAGGATCAGGAGAAGGATATGGATATCTCTATTGATACGATAGCAGCTGGTGACGACTCAATTTACAATCTAGAGGAGGTAAATGGGTTCCTGGATCAGACCTTTGGGAAATCTGTCAAATTGGCAGATTCTTTTGATGTTGATAAGTTTGTGAGGTCAGCTGTGATGTTACAGAAGACGATGGGGTTAGACCAGTTGAGTGAGAAGAAGCGTTTTCGCTTGTTACTGCTGTCAAAGCAGCAAAAGGTAGTGGGAAACGTGGTCAGGTTAAGAGAAAATTAAAACAATGATGATGATCATGCCTCATAGGTTGTTTTTTTTCTCTTTGGTTTCTCTGTGGTTTCTTCTGCCTTTCCTTTCTCTTTTCTATATGGAGGTACTAAGGGGAGGTTCTCTCAATATTAATGGGGGAAGGGACAGGAATAAGAGGGCCTGGATATTAGAAGTAATAAAACAGAAAAGGCTTAATGGAGTTTTCCTACAGGAGACACATAGTGATGAGGCTAATGAGGTTGACTGGGGTATGTGGTGGTAGGGGCAGCATATACTCAGTCATGATACTAATTTCGGTGCTGGGGTGGCAATTTTGTTTTCCTCAGGCTTAGGGGTGACTGTGGTATCTACAACAGAGATTGTCAAGGGTCGGGTTTTATTGTTATGTTTTTCTTTTTGAATGTTTATGCTCCTAATGAGGGTACAGAGCATATTGCTGTATTTGATCAAATAAAGGAAACCTTGAGACAGTGTGACCAAGAGGGGTGTATGGTTTTAGGGGTTGGACTGGAACTGTACAGTGGATTTTACTGTTGATCGCACCGCTGAATAACCTCACCTGCGGTCAGCCACTTGTCTGTCTGGTTTATTAACTGAGTTTGAGCTTTCTGACGTGTGGAGAGTAAGGAATGCAAAAGTTAGGCAGTACACATGAATAAAAGTTAATGAAGGTGGTGTCAGTGCAGCAAGGTTAGACAGGTTGTATGTATCTGATCACTACTGTAGTAGGGTTGGAAGGTTAGACAGGTTGTATGTATCTGATCACTACTGTAGTAGGGTTGGAAGGTTAGACAGGTTTTATGTATCTGATCACTACTGTAGTAGGGTTGGAAGGTTAGACAGGTTGTATGTATCTGATCTCTACTGTAGTAGGGTTGGAAGGTGAGACAGGTTGTATGTATCTGATCACTACTGTAGTAGGGTTGGAAGGTGTGATATTACTCCTGTAGGTTTCTCTGATCACCATATTGTTACTGTTGATATTCACTTGTAATCACCTTACTGGTATTTTAATGTTAAGTTGTTACATGATGTCATGTTTTGTGAAAGGTCTTTGTTGTTTTGGGAAAAATGGAGGGTTACAAAAGGGAATTTTGAGTCCTTGAGACAATGGTGGGAGGTTGGGAAGGCCCAAATATGATTGTTTTGTCAACAGTATACTGCTCTGTCTCGTATTGAAGTTAAAGAGACTATCAGGGCCCTTGAACAGGACATCAAATCTATTGAATTGAAGTTGCTCACTCAGAATGATCCTGGACTAGTCATGAACTTACAGGACAAGAAACATGAACTGAGGTCGTTTCTCCATGAAAGAGTGAAGGGTGCCTTGATTAGGTCTCGTTTTGCTTCCCTCAAGGATATGGATGCTCCTAGCGCTTTAAAAAAAACTAGGACAGTCGACATTGCAACGCAAACAGATGGTCTGCCTTCGTCTCCCTGATGGGAAGGTGACCACGGATGACAGTGAAATGCGTCAACATGCCGTGGATTTCTACTCTGCCCTCTATAAGGCGGAGGATTGTGACTATCTGTGTACTGAACAGTTGTTACACGGTCTTCCTCAATTGGGACCTGAGCAGAGAGTCGCATTGGACTCTGACATTACACTGCAAGAGCTGTCCACAGCAGTTATGCAGCTCTCAACAGGCCGAGCCCCTGGCATTGATGGTTTACCATCTGAGTTTTATAAGCACTTTTGGGGGTCTATTGGGGAGGATTTTTATGAAGTGGTGTGTGAATCTTTTCATGAGGGTTCTCTTCCTGTATCCTGTCAACGTGCGGTGCTTTCATTGTTGCCAGAAAAGGGGGATTTGGCTCTTATAAAAAATTGGCGACCTGTTGCATTGAGTTTGAGTTTATTTGAGTTTGAGTTTATTTTATTTTTACAGGGACAGTGCACATTAATCAACGTTTCAGTAAAAGTGCCGGTTTTAGCCAGCCGGCTAATTTTCAACCGCAGTCCCTGGGCAGGTTATTAAAAACAATTACAATATAGACAATAGCAGCATGGAACAAGACGTAGCATACAGACAGAGCAACATAGAACAAAAAGCAGCAAGACAAAATTCATAAAAGCAACAAAGTGTTTCCACACCTCACAAGTTACAGACAACAGACATGGAAAGCGGCAACACACAGCTAGGCATTGCTGTGCGCAGAATATAAAATTGTATCTAAATGTCTCTCAAACAGGTTGACAGAGCATCTGGGGCTGTTGGTCCACAAGGACCAGTCTTACTGTGTACCTGACCGCTCTATTGTTGATGACTTGTTTCTAATAAGAGATGTTTTAGACATTTGTAAACTGTCTGATGTAAATGTGGGTTTACTTTCTTTGGATCAGGAGAAGGCCTTTGATCGTGTGGACCACCAGTACTTGTTTAAGACAATAAAGCCTTTGGGTTTGGGGATGTTTTTTTGTCTTGGATGAGTTTACTGTATGCTGGGGCCTCGTGTATGGTGAAGGTGGGGGGTGGTTTGAGTTGCCCCATCCCTGTCCAAAGGGGCATCAGGCAGGGATGCCCAATTTCAGGGCAGTTATATTGTCTGGCAATTGAACCAATGCTTTGTTTTTTAAGAGTGAGGCTTACTGGTTTCTCTGTGCCAGGGGTAATGAAGGGTCCCATGATAGCACTGTCTGCGTATGCAGATGACGTGACAGTTTTTATTACAGGGGCTGAGGATGTTAAGGTTCTCTCAAACGCTTAAAGTTGTATGAGGGAGTCTCCTCAATTGGGAAAAGAGTGAATCGCTGTGGGCAGGTCAGCTTCAGACTGGGTCCGTTCCACGGTTACCAGGGGGGCTTCAGTGGGGCAGAGATGGGATGAAGACTTTGGGGGTTCTTCTAGGCTCTGATGTATTTCAGAAAAATAACTGTGAGGGTGTAGTGGAGAAAGTGTGTGCCAGACTGTCAAGGTGGACATGGGTGCTACCCCAGCTGTCTTATAGGGGAAGGGTACTGGTAGCTAATAATCTTGCTGCCTCTACCCTGTGGCACAGACTAATGATTTTACAGCCACCAGGGGGTCTGATACAAGAGCTTCAGAGGACCCTTGTCCATTTCTTCTGGTCTGGACAGCACTGGATTAAAGCTGCAGCCCTGTACCTGCCACTGCACGAGGGTGGGCAAGGCCTGGTGGACATTTCTTCTAGGATCATGGCTTTCCGGCTTCAAGCAGCCCAGAGACTGTTGTACAGTGACGGTTCTAGCTGGGTCGACACAGCCTACACATTGATGAGGAGAGAGGGCTGTTTGGGCTTAGACAAGAACCTTTTCCTCTTAAAGCTGGAGGGGGGTGATTTGTCTGGCCTGACTCCATTCTATGAGTCTGTTATGCATGCTTGGAGAGTTTTCGACATGTCCCATAAAGCCGGCACGCTACCAGGGATGTGGCTTTTTGAAGAGCCTCTTTTTTACAACACTGCCATCCAGTCCCGTGCTGTGGGTTCAGCCAGCCTACGTTCATGCCTGTTAGGTGTGGGGTGTACCAAGCTGGGTCATCTGATGCGGAGCAGGAGCAGATCGTTGGAGGAGCTGGGAGAAAGAGCAGGGATCCGATCATCTTGCCTACTGAGGAAGGTCGTAGCTGAGGTCTGTGGTTCCTTGCCAGTACTTCATCTGCAGTATGTGACTGACACTTCCAATTCTGATTGGTGGACGGAGGGTCTGGATTATGTGTTCCCTGCACTGAATGTTAGTGCTGCAGCGGGGGCATTCGAGGAGGACGTGGGGATGCTGTTTTCCTTCGATACCCCGGAGCTGGGGGAGTTCAAGGAGGTGGGAAAGAAGGACATGTACAACATCTGTGTAAAAGTGTCCCATGTCTCTTCCCTGGAAAGGGTAAAATCAACGAGATGGGCGGGTGTGTTGGGTCCAGGTGCATCCCCAAAAGGCTGTTGCCAGTCTTTATACAAACTGCCTATTGAAAAGAGGACAGCTGACCTCCAGTGGAGGATAATACATGGAGCCATAGCCACCAATATGCATCTGGTACACCTGGATCCTACTGTTAGGGAAGGGGTGTCCTTTCTGTGCTGAGTCTGATCATTTCTTGGTTCTCAGCTTTTGGAGAGGTATTCTCTTCCCAACTGTTTATATTTGGGCTAAAGTACAGGTTTAGTCGAAGGGGTCTAGTTATTTTACTTAATTTTGTGTTAGGGGCAGCTAAATTAGCAATATGGAAGACCCGAAAGAACAGTATTTGGGGACAGGGGTCTGTGGATGTGGTGGGAATGCTGGAGGGAATGTTGGCAGCGAGACTGAGGGTTGAGTTTGCCTATTACAAACTGGTTAACAATATTTATCTGTTTATGGGGTATTCAGAGGCTGTTGTTTAGTTACTGTGGAGGAGGATTTAGTGTTGTGTTTTTAATTGATGTGTAACTATCGTTTTGTTTGAGTGTTTATTGTGTTGTGGGTTCCCAGACCCAATAAAGATTATTTAAAAATCTCTCTCTCTCTCTCTCTCTCTCTCTCTCTCGCTCTCTCTCTCTCTCTCTCTCTCTCTCTCTCTCTCTTTCTCTCTCTCTCGCTCTCGCTCTCTCTCAGAATTAGAAAACTCTTGTTAAGATGAAGACAAAAAAATGAGGCTCTTTCCCCTGAAATAATTCTGCGCTATACCAGTCATTCGAATGTAATCAAGTCACAATCGGAAAGAGAGAGGGAGAAAAAACTATTCTGTAGATGGGGACATAATTGGTAGTTTAAAAAGAGAGACAAGAGAATAATGAAAAAGAAACATAACTTCACAAACAGTAGGATGTGAGCCAATCAGTTGCAAAGATTTAAACGTTTCCCTTTGAGATAGCAATCTAACAATCACCATATTTTCTAACATGTAATGTTTTTTTGATTGACGTCAATGACCAAAAGTGGAATGTATATGACAACTGAAAACCATAAACATGATTGTGATTGCAGAAGATATCTTCTCAAGTAATGCAACCCCTATTGTGAAACGCTGTAGGCTACAGAACACATCAATCACACTTTTGGAGCCGTTTGTGAGAGGGAAAAAGAAAAGATCCAGGGTTGAGGTCAATTCCATTTCAGTTTATTTTCTAAATTGGATATTGGACCATTCTCTTTCCTCCAAACACATTGGGTAATCTAAATCCTTTTTCCAGTTGAGCACTTTGCATCGCCAGAATCCATTAGCTCCCTCAAATCAACTCTGGACCTCGAAGCCAGCTCCACTGCGTTTTGTCATTGTTCCCCTCTAATCAGGGACTGATTTAGACCTGAGACTCCAAGTGGGTGCAATATATTATCAGGTAGAATGGAAGAGTATTTGATCTAACAAGGCTAATCCATTAGCATTGGAGATAAACCTGGAGAGAACCTCAGTAGTGTGAGGTAAATTGGGTCTATTGAGTCGGCTACGAGATGTGTTTGTGTGTTTTAAACATCAGAAAGAAGCCATTAATCACCTGAAAATGGAGCTGTGCACATTCATCTTCACTCACACTCCGTAAGCCAATGAGTAAAAAAAATTGTCTGGGTGCCCACAGACATTATCATACGTGACCAAATAAGAGCAGAGAGTGATTGCCGTCAAGATCGACTTGACTTAATATATTAAAGCTGATCTACCCCTTAAAAAACGTATAATAATAATATTTTTATTTAAAAAATAAAAGATCGACTTGGTCAGCTATACCTTAGGGCCCTGTTCAATCAGTGAAATGTGATCACCTCAAGGACAATCAATATGTCAACTGAAGGAAACTGTAATGCACTGTCGGCCTGTGCAATCAATATTATTAATAATTCATACATGTTTTACATTCATAGATTATATTTGATCAAAACTTAAAAAGGTTATTAATCAGTACCTCAGAATTTCTTTCAGCTCTATACCGTCAAGTCTAATATCATTAAGTGATTCCTTTTTGAGGCTTAAATAGACTTTAGTACTAATGTCTACTCACTGGGCACAGCACAATATTTGAATGTGGATAATTTGGTAATATTGTCGTAGTTCCACCTGTCACCAGAGGGCGTTAGAGACCGTCCTAGAGACGTTAATGACACTCAGGCGTGTCCTATTACTCATTATGATTTCCGTGTTAAAAGAGGTGTGTTTCCTGGTGTCCTTGGCAGAAGCTTGAATTGTTTATCGTGTACGGTTGTTTCCTGAGTGAGTTTTTCGAGACTTAGTGTTTGTGGTTTTTCAAGTGTACTGTGTTCCTGCGGCTACTGTTTCTCAGTAAAATATTATGTTTATCCTTAACCAATGATTCCTCGTCTGGTCTCTTCTCTGCACCTGGGTCCAACCTCAGCAAGTCACAAATATTTGGTTGAGAACAATGTTCCCTCAAAAAAATGTCATCACTGAGCAAATTTCAGGGTTGCTGAGCGCAAATTTGAGCTTTGTGAAAATTCTGTGCAACTTCCAGCGCGTGTTTACTGTGAACACGGAGGCTGTACCTGCTTTAAGTTCGTTTTAACAGTAGTCAAGTAGGCTACTGTGGCTATTTGATCATAATTTAGGCCTACCATCAAAAATAATGGGGAAAATGCATCCCATAACATTTTAACATGGAAATAGCTTGACACTAACCTGTTTATCCACTTGAAAGTCAGACAAGGAGGTGATTAAATGTTGCTGTGGTGTTTGATGCAAGAAACCACTTTACAAAATAAAATGCATAATTACTCCCATACCATTATTACAGAGAATCAGACAAATTATGCTACCCTCTGCCTATTGGCTACTTCTCTTATTCAAGCCTGTATCAAAATACAACACCGCCCATTTAAGACAGAAAAAAAGCTCTTTACCTGACTCGCTTTTCAAAGATGTCTAGAAATGTACACATTTTGTGCTCTTGTAGGAAGCAAACACTCCCCCATTGCAGACCACAAATGATCTATAACGGGGCTAATTACTCACTAACTAGCAAAGGATATGAACAAATGTACAAATGCGAACACGTCATAGCTCTCGCTTTGATCTCAAAACAAGCGCATCAACTCACGACCTCTCATGCTGTAAACACTGTCCAGTTCAAAGTGAATGGCACAGATCCATACATGGCAATGGTCTATTTGCATATAGGCCTACTGCGGCTCTGATTGGTTATGGCGCACCGGTCTGTGTAGAGTACGGGCCTGAGTCGGGCCTGTCAACACAATAGAATCCTTCTCCAATACATTCTGCCTACAAAAAAAGTATTTTGCATAGTTAGTTTTGCATACTTAGTCTTGCATAGTACATTTTGTTTCAGTATGTTGCATTGAAAGTTGCTAATATTGCATTGATTCGATTACAATTCTCACTTTAAAGGGAAACGTTGATAGTGTTAACTAACGGGGAAAACTCTATAAAGTTGAGTGAAGTTCAGTCTCGTGCTTCTCTGTGTGTACTGATATTTGTTCTGCGCAGCAGTCCTGCGGGACAGCTCACGTCCTGACCAACTAAACAAAGGAAAATAAGGTCAGGAACGTGACAGCGGGAGATACGAACCCGCACCCAGTTGAGAGGAAACATTAGTTGAAAAGTTGATCAGTGAGATTGTAACCTGTAGTTGAATTTCCAATGTGTTATCAATATGCTTTCAACCATCTAAAAGCAAAAACTAATTCCAATGGAAAAACAATATCTGTTTTAGTTAGTTATAAATATCTATCACTGTACTTTTAACCATTTAAAAGCACAGCAAAGGTCAAATGGGAATTACAAAATCAGATATTTTGTTTATTTATACATCAGATTAATGTGTTATCTCTGTGCTTTATCTAATAGCAGAACCAAAATGACCTGGATTATAGTTACATTAAAAGTACATGGTGCAAGTGATCAACGCCATTCCCCGAGATTCTGCGCAGATTATTCCAGTAACTGTGAAGATCTCCACAGACCTGCGACAACATAGGCACGCTATCTTGAATATGCACGCTTTCTATGATTACATAAGAAGACATTTGTAGTTACAGTAACCGCAAATATGTACCCATGGATGTCTTACTCGTTTTAAGGTTGAATGTTACATTAGTTTGTAAGATAACTTTAATCTATTTACTGTATTGCAAAAGTAATATTGAATTGTGTTTGGTTGTCAACGCAACCAAATATCAACATTTAAAAGGAGATGTATTTACTGCTTGGATATATATGTGAATCCAATATATAATTTAACTTGTCAACAAGTTAATAGGCTATTTATTGTATTTCAAAGGTGATATTGAATTGTGTTTGGTTTTCAACAGAACAAAATATCAACATTTGAAGGAGATTTATCTTCTGTATGGATAGTTCCATCTGTACCACTGACTTAGTCTGACTTACACAGAACCCAAACCGGCTGCATGCGTGCGCCATCGTGCACCATCGTGCATAAATATATTTTGTCCCCCTACACCAAAAGCGATCACGACACGCAGGTTAAAATATCAAAACAAACTCTGAACCAATTACATTAATTTGGGGACAGGTCGAAAAGCATTAAACATTTATGGCAATTTAGCTAATTAGCTTGCACTTGGTAGCTAATTTGTCCTATTTAGCTAGCTTGCTGTTGCTAGCTAATTTGTCCTGGGATATAAACATTGAGTTGTTATTTTACCTGAAATGCATAAGGTCCTCTACTCCGACAATTAATCCACACATAAAACGGTCAACCGAATCGTTTCTAGTCATCTCTCCTCCTTCCAGGCTTTTTCATCGTTGAATTTATATGGTGATTGGCATCTAAACTTTCATAGTATTACCATGACAACCGGCAAAACAGTTCGTCTTTCAATCACCCACGTGGGTATAACCAATGAGGAGATGGCACGTGGGTATCTGCTTCTATAAACCAATGAGGAGATGGGAGAGGCAGGACTTGCAGCCGATCTGCGTCAGAAATAGAACTGATTTCTATTTTAGCTCTTGGCAACGCAGACGCTCGTTGGCGCGCACGAGCAGCGTGGGGTCAATAATTGAACAACATGGATTTCTACATTTATTTTGCAATGCTCGCGCACGCGACGCGAGCGGTGTGGTCAGCCTATTAGTCTGTTGGATTCATGTCTCCATCTCAACCAAAACTCCAAGTTAAAGAATAGAACTAAATCAAATCAAAATATAAATTCACTTTAAATCAAGTTCGATTTTTATGACTTTTTTCAAATCCAATGTATTTTCCGCGTCGATTCCACGTTGATAAATTAAGTTGAAACAACGTTGATTCAGCCAGTTTGTGTCCAGTGGGTAGTCTAGTGTAAATTCCATAATATATGTCCTCAATAATCAATAGGTCTTTATCTGAGGTTATCATGCTGGTATTTATTATAAACTTGCCCTCTGATTAACATTTTAATGCGTGATGTTTGAGATGTCAGAGGGTTAAGGCAGGTTCCACAGTTACTATAACATGACCTTAGGGATTATGAAGCCTTTATGTGCTTGTTTTGATTATATAAATGCTTCAAAATTCACAAAATTGTGATGTTAGTTGATGGAGATTATATCATAGAACAAAATGTATAAAATCTCCTAAATCTGTGTTTACCACAGACATTATTTTCAGAGTATATCCAAAAACCCTCCAAGAAACCCATTCATTTGCCCATAGGCTTTGGCCAACGAATCACGTCGGAGTTCGCCTCCGTTCGTTCCTAAAAAAAAGACGCCATTACTATTTCTCCCTATAGGCCAATAATATAACAATGCCCACATGTTTTAGCTTGGTGGTCCATAATCTAAGTAGTGAGCTGTCCCCAAAACAAATCATTCTGGAAGCCTCTGATGGGGCAAACAAAAATATTGTCGAGGGCCAAGCTTGGCCCGTGGGCCACAATTTGGGCAGCCCCATACCCACTTTAATCCATCAGTAGTGTGACTCAAATTACGTCTATGCAATACCAACAGCAAATGTGATTAGGGTATAGGGACAAGCAAGCTGCGGCAGGAAGTAAAAGAAGGTATGAGTTACGAGCATCGCATCCCAGTCTGGGAACCGCTGCAAATTTATCAGCCCATAAATGTCTGTGTCCTCCAGACCCAGAGAATGACAGTCGCTCTATCAGATCCTCCTGTTGGTTATTCACGTTCCAAGAGACATTATTAAATGCATTATTTTGACAGCCTATTCATACATAAAGACGTATGATCTTAATTTGAGCCAGTTTGCTACAGCAGGAAAATAATCCTGCAGCAACAGGAAATGTTAATTATTATGTGGATTATAATTAAAGGACATTTTTGTAGGGGTTGATACATTTCTATTAGGGCAAATCAAGTCTGAAATATCGAAGTGGAAATTACAAACTTTAATAGCCTTTTTAAACCTCAAATATACTGCATGTTTGCATTTCTTGCTTTGCAGGAAAATTCTCAGCAACAAACGGGTGATGAAATTAAGATCCTACAACTGAACCGTACCATCTTAATTACACCTTTTCTAATGTACCTTTTAATTCGGGGGTGGTAAATATTATGGGTCCGAGATGTTAAGATAGTGCTTTTTTCCCTCAAATTTCACTTGTAAAATGGCTATAGGTTTATGATGAACAGATAATAAATAATCTGTTCATTGAAGTCAATCTGTTTAACGTACGCCAACTTTCTTTCTGAGATGGTGTTCTTAAAAGGCAATTCCACCAATTTTCAACCTCATATTCGTTATCTTCAGCACCATACCAGTGTCTACATATCACGGCCGTGTCCCAAATCTGTCTTGCCTACTACTTACTAAAACTACATACTGTGTACTAATCGTACTACATAGGGGAGAGTGGGGTAACTTGAGCCAAAGGGTTAGTTGAGCCACCCATTGTTTCTACATAGGAAACCATACATAAAATGTATAATGGGACCTAATATTTAGGAAGAGATCATCATTTCATGGAGTCTGTGAAGGAAGAAACCACATTGGAAAAATTGGTAAGTAAGTTAGGTCAGAAAAACAGTTATTCACAAAATCAAATGATTTATTGTGTTTCATGAGGTTTCATGATGCATGTATCTATGATTATTTTCTACATCAGTTGGGGTCTCTATAAGCTACAATATGAGGTCCTGAACCTAGCATGAAAGTGCATCCTTGTAGCTGTGTGGGCTAATTTAGTCAAATGTCTGGGTTTGGGTAACTTGAGACAATGGCCATGGGATTAGTTGAGCCAATGGCCACCTTTCCCCATAATATGTATAGCATTTTTGCAATGTGTCATGCATATGAACTCAAAATGTTTATTGTTACAGAGCAGACATCACCATGCCCCATGTATACAAATGCAAAACAAGCATGGGTCTACCCAGCTATCAACAAACGTTCACACAACTTTAGAGAACGTTGTTATTAGGTCATTAAATAACGTCTTTATAGGATTGTTCCTGTGATGTGCAAGGAATATTTCCAAGAGATCATCCCCTTAATGTCAAACATACAGTTGAAGTCGGAAGTTTACATACACCTTAGCCAAATACATTTAACCTCAGTTTTTTTACAATTCCTGACATTTAATTGCAGTAAAAATTCCCTGTCTTAGGTCAGTTAGGATCACCACTTTATTTTAAGAATGTGAAATGTCAGAATAATAGTAGAGAGAATGATTTATTTCAGCTTTTATTTATTTCATCACATTCCCAGTGGGTTAGAGGTTTACATACACTCAATTAGTATTTGGTAGCAATGCCTTTAAATTATTTAACTTGGGTCAAATGTTTCGGGTAGCCTTCCTCAAGATTCCCACAATGAGTTGGGTGAATTTTGGCCCATTCCTCCTGACAGAGCTGGTGTAACTGAGTCAGGTTTGTAGACGACCTTGCTCGCACATGCTTTTTCAGTTCTGCCCACACATTTTCTATAGGATTGAGGTCAGGGCTTTGTGATGGCCACTCCAATACCTTGACTTTGTTGTCCTTAAGCCATTTTGCCACAACTTTGGAAGTATGCTTGGGGTCATTGTCCATTTGGAAGACCCATTTGCGACCAAGCTTTAACTTCCTGACTGATGTCTTGATATGTTACTTCAATATATCAACACAATTTCCCTTCCTCATGATGCCATCTAGTTTGTGAAGTGCAACAGTCCCTCCTACAGCAAAGCACCCCCACAACATGATGCTGCCACAAGATGGTGTTCTTCGGCTTGCAAGCCTCCCCTTTTTTCCTCCAAACATAACAATGGTCATTATGGCCAAACAGTTCTATTTTTGTTTCATCAGACCAGAGGATATTTCTCCAAAAAGTACAATCTTTGTCCCCGTCTGGCTTTTTTATGGCAGTTTTGGAGCAGTGGCATCTTCCTTGCTGAGCGGACTTTCATGGTAATGTCGATATAGGACTCGTTTGACTGTGGATATAGATACTTTTGTAGCTGTTTCCTCCAGCATCTTCACAAGGTCCTTTGCTGTTGTTCTGGGATTGATTTGCACTTTTCGCACCAAAGTACGTTAATCTCTAGGAGACAGAACGCGTCTCCGTCCTGAGCGGTATGACAGCTGCATGGTGTTTATACTTGCGTACTATTGTTTGTACAGATGAACATGGTACCTTCAGGCGTTTAGAAATTGCTCCCAAGGATGAACCAGACTTGTGGAGGTCTACAATTTTTTTTCTGATGTCTTGGCTGATTTCTTTTGATTTTCCCATGATGTCAAGCAGGCACTGAGTTTGAAGGTAGGCCTTGAAATACATCCACAGGTACACCTCCAATTGACTCAAATGATGTCAATTAGCCTATCAGAAGCTTCTAAAGCCATGACATAATTTTCTGGAATTTTCCAAGCTGTTTGAAGGCACAGTCAACTTTGTATATGTAAACTTCTGACCTACTGGAACTGTGATACAGTGAATTATAAGTGAAATAATCTGTATGTAAACAATTATTGGAAAAATTACTTGCGTCATGCACAAAGTAGATGTCCTAACCGACTTGTGGAGAAATTTGTGGAGTGGTTGAGAAACGAGTTTTAATGACTCCAACCTAAGTGTATGTAAACTTCCGACTTCAACTGTAGACACTGGTTTGGCGCTGGAGATCATGAATATGAGGTTGAAAAGTGGTGTAATTCCCCTTTAAGGTAAACCTGCATGGAATCTCTGCTTGATTGTAGGCCTATTTACAGAATGCATTTATGGTAGTAAACTCTGAAGGGTGTTAAGCTTAGAAAACTCCCTACTCTGCTTCATCAACAGCACAACTAAATTCTACTTTGATGTCTTTTCTGATTAATTATTTAAAATCAGTCATGCCCTAAAATTTGTGCAAGACATGGTCCTTTGGATGCTTGGCAGAAGACTGTTGCTGGGCATGTGTAGACAAAGGACAAGTGTTGCATTAAACATTAATCTCACCCAATTAAAGATTCATCACGACACAAGATGATATCCCATCTCGAGGACAGAGGTAAGATGCAACCCTCCACTTGAGCACCCCTTTGCAGATAAACACTTGAGTTTATGTCTCTTCAGAATAGGGCTGATAATTTGTACTGCATGGAAGTGGCCTCATGAAATGTTAATGCCATTCTCAGTCAGAAATTAAGCCGCTTCAATTATTTATGCTGCATACAAATATTAATGCTCAGCCGGGGGCTGTGGCCTTTTCTTTTCCTCCCTGGTCAGAGTTCGGGGGCGGGGGGGAGTTCATATGTAGTTGAAATGTGATGGACAGATTAGAATCTAAGGTTGGTACTGTAGGTAGGAGGAGGTGAAGTTGGATGAAGGAAGTTTGGTAAGCTTTTAAAATGTGGGTATTTCCACCCCCATTTTATCATCTAAACCAGGGTTTCCCCAACCCTGGTCCTCGAGCACCCCCCAACGGTACACGTTTTTCTGTTGTAGCCTTGGACAAACACAGCTCATTGAGGCCTTGATGATTAGTTGACAAGTTGAATCAGGTGTGCTTGTTCAGGTTTACAGTACAAATGTGTACTGTTGGGGGGTACTCGAGGACCAGGGTTGGGAAACACTGATCTAAACCACATTAGTATGAAATGACTGAATCAAACTAAACTGTCACACAAAGACCTGTTCATGTACAGTTCCCCAGATGAAGAGTACATAATGCGCATTATCGGCAAAGCAAATCAGTTTTCAAAAAGCTGAAAGGCAAACTTCTTTTAAATTAGCATATTAATAGCCTGACAAGATGAGGGCCTTCTGAGGCACTTGATTTGAAACACCCACATCAGATTTCTGCTTCACACCACCCTTTGTTCTCCAGCCGTGCAACTGAGGTGCATGCCAATTGCTTCCACTCGCACCGCCCCCTTGTGGCCTTTAGGCACACTACAACCGGCTATTTTTAGCTCCAACAACAGCTCACTCTCACAGGATCTGTGGTCCATTTGGCAGATTGACAGAGTAGGATTCAAAATGTTTAATTCCAGAGAACTTTTAATTAGTTCTTACTCTCAAATTGTTTTTTTGTGATTTGAAAGTCTAAAAACTGGCATATGTGAACAACCTTATAGAAAAGCTCTTTGACTGGCATCCTTTTTAACTTGGGGCTTGTATTTGCATGTAAATTACATTGACATTTTTAGCGGCAGTGTGTTATAACTGACAAGGTGCGCGGTGAAGCTGACTAGTGATTCATACATCGGGGCTAAGCAGCTCAAATTTGCACAAGAGGGGGATTACTCATGCATATTGTTCATTTTTGTATGTGTGCACGTGCTGATAAGAGTCAAAACTTTCACAAAGGGAACAATGGAAACAGAGAAAGCATATAATTAAAAAAGCTAAATAAACTCATCGATTGGCAACTTCAAGTGCAGCGATAATTATTCCCCCCACGGCAACTGTAGGCAGGAGCGTGCACACAACACAAGTACAAACGGCAAAGTAGGCAGCCATGCTTGTTACTCCAGTTAAATTCATGCAGGTTATAGTAGAATGCATTTAAATTCCTATTCCATCATAAATAAATGGACATTCAGACAAGACCAGAATAAACCAAACATTTCCTGTCTCTGGGAGATTAAAGGAGAAGAAATGTCAATCACACTGTGGCGCTTGTGAAGTGCATTTATTTACCGTTGATATATCATCACATTAGGTCTACATGACAGACTGACAGTGAAATAAGTAGTAGGTCTACGTGACATACTGACAGTGAAATAAGTTGCATCGGGACAGCATTGGACTATCTGGGGATAAAGAGATGACGGATGGTGGTCAGGACGGTAGACGGTCTGTGTGGACAGTTAGCCGGGGGGCCAGCCCAACTGGCGTCCGCCCATCACGTGGATGTGGATGTGGTAGACGGACTGGCCACCGTCGGGCCCGTCGTTCAAGATCAGCCTGTAGCCCTTGGGCAGGCCAATCTGCTCGGCACACTTCTTGGCCACTATCATCATGTGGCCCAGGAGCTATGACATCACAAAGAAAGAAAAATTTACTTTATTTTTTATTCATTTAACTAGAAAAGTCAGCTCAGAACAAATTCTTGTTTACAATGAAGGCCTACCAAAAGGCAAAAGGCCTCCTGCGGGGACATGGTCTGGGATAAAAAAATAAATATATATAGGACAAAACACACATCACGACAAGAGAGACACAACATAGCATGGCAGCAACACATGATAGACAAACCTTAATGAAACAAAACAAAAATTATGAATATTTATTGCAAATCCTAAGCGCTGGAATCCCATTCGGGCCAAACGTTCTGAGAAATCACTGAACAACCTGCTTAAAGAGACTAAAACAACTATCCATTAGCAACTATGGATATAAAAAATATTTTTTAAACATTTTATAAAAATGCCAAAATCCTTAACTGCTCATGACTCATAAAGCATTAAACATTGTAGAATTGATTAGGCTTCATGTTCTAACAGGTCTCCAATGTTCTTTACATCTGAAACATGAACTGAATAAAAACATAGGCTACCCCCATAACAGAACAAAATCCTTGAGTCATAGGGACGTTTTCTGGCAGGTTTCCAATAGGTAAAGAGTTCCATCTGCTGGGCCATTGATTGTCTACTACATTTGTCAACCAATCCATCCCTACAGAGCAACACTGCAAAGGGTTTTATTCCGGCCCAGCACTAACACAACAGACAAACTAATCAAGGGTTACAACAGACAAACTAATCAAGGGTTCAATGTTTAGATTGACCAGTTAAACCAGCTGTGTTAGCGCTGGGATGGAACAAAAGCGTAGCTCTCCCAGGATCAGGGGTTTGTCACTGGTCTAGGTTACAGAACCGATGCAACTGAATGAATGAGTTGAGGTGGTGTCATACTTACAGCCGCATCACTGTCCTCTGCTTTTGACAGTTGCACAATTGGTTTTCTTGGGACAACCAAAAAATGAGTAGGGGCCTGTGGGGTAACATCATGGAAGGCTATGCACTGAAAACACACACAGAATAAAAGTTAATAGAAAATACATATTAGTTAACAGCTCTACAGTCGTGGCCAAAAGTTTTGAAAATGACACAAATATTAATTTTCACAAAGTCTGCTGCCTCAGTTTGTATGATGGCAATTTGCATATACTACAGAATGTTATGACGAGTGATCAGATGAATTGCAATTAATTGCAAAGTCCCTCTTTGCCATGCAAATGAACTGAATCCCCAAAAAACATTTCCACTCCATTTCAGCCCTGCCACAAAAGGACCAGCTGACATCATGTCAGTGATTCTCTCGTTAACACAGGTGTGAGTGTTGACGAGGACAAGGCTGGAGATCACTCTGTCATGCTGATTGAGTTAGAATAACAGACTGGAAGCTTCAAAAGGTGGGTGCTTGGAATCATTGTTCTTCCTCTGTCAACCATGGTTACCTGCAAGGAAACACGTGCCGTCATCATTGCTTTGCACAAAAAGGGCTTCACTGGCAAGGATATTGCTGCCAGTAAGATTGCACCTAAATCAACTATTTATCGGATGAACAAGAACTTCAAGGAGAGCGGTTCAATTGTTGTGAAGAAGGCTTCAGGGCGCCCAAGAAAGTCCAGCAAGCGCCAGGACCGTCTCCTAAAGTTGATTCAGCTGCGGGATCGGGGCACCACCAGTACAGAGCTTGCTCAGGAATGGCAGCAGGCAGGTGTGAGTGCATCTGCACGCACAGTGAGGCAAAGACTTTTGGAGGATGGCCTGGTGTCAAGAAGGGCAGCAAAGAAGCCACTTCTCTCCAGGAAAAACATCAGGGACAGACTGATATTCTGCAAAAGGTACAGGGATTGGACTGCTGAGGACTGGGGTAAAGTCATTTTCTCTGATGAATCCCCTTTCCGATTGTTTGGGGCATCTGGAAAAAAGCTTGTCCGGAGAAGACAAGGTGAGTGCTACCATCAGTCCTGTGTCATGCCAACAGTAAAGCATCCTGAGATCATTCATGTGTGGGGTTGCTTCTCAGACAAGGGAGTGGGCTCACTCACAATTTTGCCTTAGAACACAGCCATGAATAAAGAATAGTACCAACACATCCTGAGAGCAACTTTTCTCAACCATCCAGGAACAGTTTAGCGACGAACAATGCCTTTTCCAGCATGATGGAGCACCTTGCCATAAGGCAAAAGTGATAACTAAGTGGCTCGGGGAACAAAACATCGATATTTTGGGTCCATGGCCAGGAAACTCCCCAGACCTTAATCCCATTGAGAACTTGTGGTCAATCCTCAAGAGGTGGGTGGACAAACAAAACCCCACAAATTCTGACAAACTCCAAGCATTGATTATGCAAGAATGTGCTGCTATCAGTCAGGATGTGGCCCAGCTGTTAATTGACAGCATGCCAGGGCGGATTGCAGAGGTCTTGAAAAAAAAGGGTCAACACTGCAAATAATTACTCTTTGCATCAACTTCATGTAATTGTCAATAAAAGCCTTTGACACTTATGAAATGTTTGTAATTATACTTCAGTATTCCATAGTAACATCTGACAAAAATATCTAAAGACACTGAAGCAGCAAACTTTGTGGAAATTAATATTTGTGTCATTCTCCAAAATTTTGAGGCGTTACTACAGACCCGGGTTCGATCCCGGGCTGTATCACAACCAGCCGTGGCCTGGAGTCCCGTAGGATGGCGCACAATTGGCCCAGCGTCGTCTGGGTTAGGGGAGGGGGGGTGGCTTAACTTGACTCATAACACTCTAGCGACTCCTTGTGGTGGGCCGGGTGCCCGCAGGCTGACCCCGGTCGCCCGTTGAACTGTGTTTCCTCCTATACATTGGTGCGGCTGGCTTCCGGGTTAAGCTGGCGGGTGTTAAGGAGCACGGTTAGGCGGGTCAAGTTTCGAAGGACGCATAACTCAACCTTCACTTTCCGAGCCCGTTGGAGAGTTACAGCGATGAGACAAGATCAAAATTGTGAAGAAAAAGGGGGTAAAATAAATTGAAAAAGACACCCTGCTGTTGTTCATGGTTTGGGGCGACAGGTAGCCTAGTGGTTAGAGCGTTGGAATAGTAACCGAAAGGTTGCAAGATCAAATCTCCGAGCTGACAAGGTAAACATCTGTCGTTCTGCCCCTGAACAAGGCAGTTAACCCACTGTTCCTAGGCCGTCATTGTAAATAAGAATTTGTTCTTAACTGACTTGCCTAGTTAAATAAAGGTCAAATATATATATATATATATTTTAAATGGTTTATGCATCACATGTTTTCTTGGCATGGTGCACTTTGACTGCAGCAACTCAGAAGCTTATTCTAGGCAAGACAAACTCAATATCACGATTTCACATTTTAGGTCTCATTCAGTAGTTTTTACCTGATTAAGTAGAATCCTGTTGGAAAATGATGTAAAAAGTCCCATTTCTATGACTAAAACACAAGTTGAAAATGATACCGTTGCTGCTTCCTGTTGTCATGGATTATTTTATTATAGCCGAGTGTCAAAACATCGGTTTCAAATGTCCAAATTCATAATCAATGTGCTGAAATAAATTGTGATGTGTTGAAGACCGAGACAACAAGTGCAGCGACATGTACCGTTTGCGCTCATCTAAAAGATGAACTTGGGTATAGTACATGTAACTGTGGATAGATGAGAACCTGTACTAGGCTTTTATCAACTCAACTCCTTGTGAGGACATTTTTACAGTTGATGGCCAATACGAAACGCAAATTTTTTTTTTTGACTGGATAATTTCAAATAATAATCTCTCCACAGGCAGCTCTAAATAGTGACAGGGGTTGGCTTTAATTTGAGTGATAGTGTGTAACCAGTGTAAAGTGTCTAGCTAGTTAGCGGTGCGTGCTAGTGGCATTTCAATTGGTGAAGTCACTTGCTTTGAGACCATGAAGTAGTTGCTGCAAGGGCAGAGACTTTTGTGGAGCGATAGGTAAAGATGCTTTGTGGGAGGCAGTTGTTGATGTGTTCAGGTCTCTGGTTAGAGCCCAGGTTAGGGCGAAGAGAGGGACGGAAGCAACACTGTTACATTGATGCTGTTGTCCCGGATTGCTGGTTGCTGAGGAGGAGGAGGTAAAAAGGGGGTGAGTGTAACTGGTGTGAAATGGCTAGCTAGTTAGCGGTGTGTGCTAGTGGCAATCGGTGAAATCCCTCGCTCCGAGACCTTGAAGTAGTTGTTTCCCTTGCCCTGCAAGGGCCGGGGCTTTTGTGGAGCGATAGGTAACAACGCTTCGTAGGAGGAAGTTGTTCAAACTCAGGTTGGGGCAAGGACAGAAGAAACACTCTTACAATAGCTTGACTACCAAATCAGTGTATTAGTTTGTGGACCATTTTTTAAATACTGACAGCGCCACGAATTGTCTGCGCCGTTTGAGTTTGAAAATGACAAAGGTGTTAAAGGTAGACTCAGCGAAATAAGTTGCCACGAGCAGCACCAGATGTTGAGATGAGCTGGGATGCAAGACTTCGCTCTCACAGGTTTGCTTCACGCTGTTCAAAGCACGGTAGCCAGTGCACCAAAACAGCAGAGAAGCTAAGCCTCGCGCTACAACAATCTTATGCACCATTTACACATCGGCAGACATTCACTTTCAATGGAAGAAAAGCGAGAGAAGCAGAGTGGGCAGGGGGACCATTGAGAACATGGCGAGGGAGCTGAACAGGGCGGGACTAAAGTTGGGGAAAGCTGAACTTTATTGAAATCCTCTGCGATATCGTGACTAGAGGTCGACCGATTAATCGGCATGGCCACCTGTTACGCGAGTGCAGCAAGGAGCCAAGATAAGTTGCTAGCTAGCATTAAACTTATCTTTATAAAAAACAATCAATCTTAACATAATCACTAGTTGATGGTTGATGATATCACTAGGTTAACTAGCTTGTCCTGCGTTGCATATAATCAATGCAGTGCGTTAATTTATCATCGAAACACAGCCTACTTCGCCAAATGGGGGATGATTTAACAAAAGCGCAATCGCAAAAAAAGCACAATCGTTGCACGAATGTACCTAACCATAAACGTCAATGCCTTTCTTAAAATCAATACACAGAAGTATATATTTTTTAAACTTGCATATTTAGTTAAAAGAAATGCATGTTAGCAGGCAATATTAACTAGGGAAATTGTGTCACTTCTTTTGCGTTCATTGCAGGCAGAGTCAGGGTATATGCAACAGTTTGGGCCGCCTGGCTCGTTGCGAACTAATTTGCCAGAATTTTACACAATTATGACATAACATTGAAGTTTGTGCAATGTAACAGCAATATTTAGACTTAGGGTTGCCGCCCATTCAATAAAATACGTAACGGTTCCGTATTTCACTGAAAGAATAAACGTTTAGTTTTCGAAATTATAGTTTCCAGATTTGACCATATTAACGACCAACGGCTCGTATTTCTGTGTTTATTATATTATAATTAAGTCTATGATTTGATAGAGCAGTCTGACTGAGCGGTGGTAGGTGGCAGCTTGCTCGTAAGCATTCATTCAAACTTTACTGCATTTGCCAGCAGCTCTTAGCAATGCTTGATTCACAGCCCTGTTTATGACTTCAAGCCTATCAACTCCTGAGTTTAGGCTGGCAATAATAAAGTGCCTATTAGAACATCCAAAAGTCACAGGTATATGAAATACAAATGGTACAGAGAGAAATAGTAGACGCGTCATAATTCCTATAATAACTACAACCTAAAACTTCTTAACTGGGAATATTGAAGAACTGGGAATATTGAACCACCAGCTGTCCTATGTTCTCATGTTCTGAGCAAGGAACTTAAACGTTAGCTTTTTTTACATGGCACATATTGCACTTTTACTTTCTTCTCCAACACTGTGTTTTTGCATTATTTAAACCAAATTGAGCATGTTTCATTATTTTTTTCGTTATTTTTATTTATTTATGTATTATATATATATATATATATATTTTAATGTATGTATTATATTAAGGTAAAATAAAAGTGTTCATTCAGTATTGTTATAATTGTCATTATTACAAAAATATATACAAATCTGCACGGGCTTTTTTTAGTCCTCCAATAATCGGTATCTGCGTTGAAAAATAATTATCGGTCGATCTCTAATCGTGACGCGACGCAAGTAACCAATCAAAGCGCACCATAGCTTCCAACCCCTACTGGATTGGTTGTTCTTGCGTAGCGCTACCTACCTTGCTTGCTAGCTAACTTGTTAGCACTCACATGAGGGAGAAGCTAGCGTGGCTAAGTGATTGATGCTTGTTTAGTGTAAATGGCAGGTAAATTGTTGTGGAAATTGCTCCATTATACTTTTCACTTTCTGCATCTACGTCATATAGCTGAGTCTACCTTTAAGTCCTGCGACAGACAGACAGGGGCGTCAAAAAAAAAATATCAATGGTACCAACACCAAATATATTAATCTGATTCAAGTTATCGATTTAATGTCAGCGTGATGATTATACACTTTTTAGCATCTCCAATCTGAGGTAAAAGAATGAGTTGAAAATGCAAGCTTGTGTAATTTAGCAGTAACACGTTGTCCACAATAGGGAAATTTGCGTAATTTAAAATAATTCAATATGTTAAAGTAATTAAGTATTTTAGTATATAATAAACGCAGTACACTCACATTTTTACAACAATGACATACATTTCTGAACGCTTGACGTCCCTGATTTGACAGTTTATTTACAGCCAGCTAACTACCCCACTTGCTACTGTATTTGTCTAAATACCTGGGTAATAACGGATTCATTGACAACTGGTGTGTCGCTATCAGTTTAACGTTAGCTAACCAAAGACTCAGCTAGCTAGCTAGGTGGCTTAACCGTACCATACTGTGTGGTTAACTAGATTAATGGTGTTTGCATGAAAATTATCATATCAATACAAATGATAAATTCACACCTGATCATCTTCAAATAATATTTTTGCAGGAATCTCCTTGCGAATGATTTTGCCGAAGATTGTATCTCCGCCGGGCTGGGCAACCTGAGCTTTTGCTATCTCATCCGCCATGGCGCTAGACTTTGGTCTTTGTGGTACGCATGCGCTTGAACCTCTGCCTCATAGGTTAAAGTTCATGGGCTCTGCAGAACGCCAAAACTTGAGCACAACGATTGTTTAAAAATATTGAATGACATGTTTGTATTGTCTGTATCACTGAGGTATAATAAGAACGTGCTGCATCGAAGACAGTACAGTATGGAGACAGGCTAAAACTGCTTATACAGTAGAAGTCACACTTGTAGGCGATGTCATGGCCAAGTTGACAAGCTAAACGCATGCGTATTAACACTCAAGATAAACTGGTTGAAAAGATGTTTGATCAATACTGATTCAGTATGGTATTTCATTCCAAATAATGTTTTTAATAAGTTGGGAGGTCTTAAATTTTTACTGAAATTTAATTATATTCCTGAAAGATTACCTGCTAAATTGGCTAGGTTTCACCAACAAGCTTTAATGGCCTGGAAAATATGTTTCCAACACGATTTTCCCCCACATAAAGCTCTTTTGTGCAATAATTCAGACATAACTGTAAGGAATAAGTCATTGTTCTACCCCAGCTGGCATGAGAGGAATATTGACTTTGTTCTTGATGTTTTTGACAACAAGGGTAATATTCTCACATATGAACAATTTATAACATTGAAAGAGTTTCCAATACCTTTCTGAGAGTTTATTTCTGTGTTCAAAACCCTTCCCAGTGGTCTACCTACACTAATGAAAACTCATCTTAGCTTTGGTAATGATCACAAAGTTTATCCAGAACTCAGATTGGAAGGCGTGGGCTTACTTGAGAAATCTTGTTGTAATAAATATATAAGACAAATTCTTCATTTACAAAACCAACTTACACCGAGAGGAAAGTTTTTCTGGAACATGTGTAACAGTATAACTTTAAACCGTCCCCTCGCCCCGACACGGGCGCGAACCAGGGACCTTCTGCACACATCAACAACGGTCGCCCACGAAGCATCGTTACCCATCGCTCCACAAAGGCCGCGGCCCTTGCAGAGCAAGGGGCAACACTACTTAAGTCTCAGAGCAAGTGACGTAACTGATTGAAATGCTACTAGCGCGTACCCGCTAACTAGCTAGCCATTTCACATCCGTTACACTCACCCCCCTTTCAACCTCCTCCTTTTCCGCAGCAACCAGTGATCCGGGTCACGGCACCAATGTAACAGTATAACTTTAAACCGTCCCCTCGCCCCGACACGAGCACGAACCAGGGACCTTCTGCACACATCAACAACGGTCGCCCACGAAGCATCGTTACCCATCGCTCCACAAAGGCCGCGGCCCTTGCAGAGCAAGGGGCAACACTACTTAAGTCTCAGAGCAAGTGACGTAACTGATTGAAATGCTACTAGCGCGTACCCGCTAACTAGCTAGCCATTTCACATCCGTTACACATGCTTATTCCTGACATTGTCTGGAAAAATGCATGGTTAAGGCCTTACAAATATTGTATACCAAACAAAGTTAAGGAAGTGCACTTTAAAATTTTACATAAGATATATCCATGTAATTCTATGATATCCAAATTTGTGGCAATTGATGATATCTGCGTTTTCTGTGAAAAAGAAGGTGAGAATCTGTCTCACTTGTTCTTTGAATGTAAATTTGTGTCAGAATTTTGGGAAAACCTTGCAAAATACTTATTTACCATTATGAACACTACCTATGTTTTTGACATGAAAGATATAATATTTTACTATTGCAATGATAACAAGACCACTGAAATGATTGTGAATTGTTTTATTCTTGTTGCCAAATACTTCATACACAAACAAAATTCAAAAATTCTATACCAACATTTTATTTTATTGAATTTAACTATTTTATTAAAACATTAACCCTTGTGAACAATAACAAGAATAACATTTTCCTAAATCATTACAATAAGATTTTTTCAGAGTGATAACAATTGCACTATAATTGTTTATTTTTTTGTATTTTTTGTTTGTTTCAGTATTTTCTTGTTAATACCTGCGTTCTGTTTTGTATGATGTCAGAATGTAAATTGTTGACCTGTATTTTGAATAAAAAATAAATTAAAAAAACTCATGCGTATAACACGTCATCGGTCTCTCGCGCCACACTGCGCATGTGCAGACCGTCAAATCAAAGGTACACCTTCGATATAGTTGTTTTTGACAAATATTAAAACGTGTCAGTTTGTCAGTCTCACGAAGTTGGAGTAATAACAAGTTCGGATAGTTAAGGCATTGGCTCAAATCTAGTTGAGCCTTTAGCTTTCGAGAAAATTAACTAAGGAAGAATGTTTTACTTCTCTCATTTACTTCTCCACAAACCCTCGGCTTGGTCGGCTTCGCAAGCGATCCCGAAAGTCTCGCGATGTTGCGCCTCTGGGTTTAGAAACTCTGTGGTATCAGCACTTCATACAGTAAACACGGTGGGCGCGGAAGCAGGGGTGTTATCAGAGATAGAACAATTTTGGCCGAAATTCTGCACATTTTCTCATAGATTAAACATTTGATCTCAATAGAGTTTTCTGTTCATAAAACTATAATATGTTATGAGCAGAGTGGACTAAGATTAGTAGACTTTACCCTTTCCCCAAGTAAAACAAAACTCGCGTTGTTTAGGAGTGCAAAGGCGAATATAGGTATTGCGCACTACACAGAGTAGGGGTTCCCAAACCCAAACATGCCAATATTTGCTAGAACGCGCCAACAAGATCTCGCTAACTTGTACTTAGATCTGTACACCTCCTTGCTTGTTCTGCCCACCAGGACTCATCTGTTCCCGTTGGAAACGACAGACTGTGGTCTATTTTGGGTTAGTTAAAACATCTTTGGTGTAACCATTAGTCCAGCAACTAAAACGAGAGTTTCTATTGGACAAATTCAGCTAAGTTCCTCCCCGTTTCGTTCTGTTGGCTTCCGTTTAAGAAACGTTTGGCAACAGAATGAATACGCCTCTGGCTAACCTCAATTTTGAACATAGAGATAGAGGACTTCTTCTTCGATATTGTGGGGTTGGATGGGAAGCGTCGCTGCACATCTATTTTCAGTTCTCTCCAGAGATTTTCGATCAGATTCAAGTCCAGGCTCTGGCTGGGCCACTCAAGGACATTCAGGGACGTGTCCTGAAGCCACTCCTGCGCTGTCTTGGCTGTGTGCTTAGGGTCGTTGTCCTGTTGGAAGGTGAACCTTCGCCCCAGTCTAAGGTCTTTAGTGCTCTGGTGCAGCTTTTTATCAAGGATCTCTCTGTACTTTGCTCCATTCATCTTTGCCTCAATCCTGACTAGTATCTCTGTCCCTGCCGCTTACAAACATCTCCACAGCATGATGCTGCCACTGTAACGGATGTGAAATGGCTAGCTAGTTAGCGGGTACGCGCTACTAGCGTTTCAATCAGTTACGTCACTTGCTCTGAAACCTAGAAGTAGTGTTGCCGCTTGCTCTGCAAGGGCCGCGGCTTTTGTGGAGCGATGGGTAACGACGCTTCGTGGGTGACTGTTGTTGATGTGTGCAGAGGGTCCCTGGTTCGCGCCCGAGTCAGGGCGAGGGGACGCCGTAAAGTTGAACTGTTACATTGATGCTGTTGACCCACTGGTTGCTGCGGAGAAGGAGGAGGTGGAAAGGGGGGTGAGTGTAACGGATGTGAAATGGCTAGCTAGTTAGCGGGTACGCGCTACTAGCGTTTCAATCAGTTACGTCACTTGCTCTGAAACCTAGAAGTAGTGTTGCCCCTTGCTCTGCAAAGGCCGCGGCTTTTGTGGAGCGATGGATAACGATGCTTCGTGGGCGACCGTTGTAGATGTGTGCAGAAGGTCCTTGGTTCGCGCCCGTGTCGGGGCGAGGGGACAGTTTAAAGTTAAACTGTTACACCACCACCATGCTTCACTGTAGGGATGGTGCCAGGTTTCCTCCAGACGTGACGCTTAGCATTCAGGCCAAAGAGTTCAATCTTGGTTTCATCAGACCAGAGAATCTTGTTTCTTTTGGTAAACTCCAAGCGGGCTGTCATGTGCCTTTTACTGAGGAGTGGCTTCCGTCTGGCCACTCTACCATAAAGGCCTGATTGGTGGAGTGCTGCAGAGATGGGTGTCCTTCTGGAAGGTTCTCTCATCTCCACAGAGGAAATGTGGAGCTCTGTCAGAGTGACCATCGGGTTCTTGGTCACCTCCCTGACCAAGGCCCTTCTCCCCCGATTGCTCAGTTTGGCCGGGCGGCCAGCTCTAGTAAGAGTCTTGGTGGTTCCGAACTTCTTCCATTTAAGAATGATGGAGGCCACTGTGTTCTTGGGGACCTTCAAAGCTGCAGAATTTTTGTTGTACCTTTTCACAAATCTGTGTCTCGACACATTCCTGACTCGAAGCTCTACGGACAATTCCATTGGCCTCATGGCTTGGTTTTTTCTCCGACATGCACTGTCAACTGTGGGAACTTATATAGACAGGTTTGTGCCTTTCCAAATCATGTCCAATCAATTGAATATACAACAGATGGACACCAATAAAGTTGTAGAAACATCTCAAGGATGATCAATGGAAACAGGATGCACCTGAGCTCAATTTCGAGTCTCATAGCAAAGGGTCTGAATACTTATGTAAATAAGGTATTTCTGTTTTCTATTTTTAATAAATTAGCAAAAATGTCTAAAAACCTGTTTTCGCTTTGTCATTATGGGGTATTGTGTGTAGATTGATGAGGATACATTTATTTTTTATTTTTTTAGAATAACAAAATGTGGAAAAAGTCAAAGGGTTGGAATACTTCTGAATGCACTGTACAATACAAAAATACAAATAATCCAAAACCCATCCCACTCCTTCAGTCATAGTCCAAATTACATCCCTACACAGGCTCAGGGTCAGTCGGCGTGCACCAACCACTCCATCCACCATACGGGTCAGTCGGCGTGCACCAACCACTACATCCACCATACGGGTCAGTCAGCGTGCAGCAACCACTCCATCCACCATACGGGTCAGTCAGCGTGCAGCAACCACTGCATCTACTTCTTCAATTAAATCCTCTGCACTCATTTCTAGCGCCATTCCACTCCAGAGATAACCCCCTTTATAGGCGCCCTGTTACGCAGATCCACACAAGACACATTCCTTCAATATTAGAGGACTCTTCTTTGTATCTGTGCCATTATAGAGTCTCTGACAGCATGGACATTTTGAAGTAGTACATTCTCTTCTTCACGATTGGTTGATCCCTCGTGATGACCCGGTTGGACATGACTCCAACACAGTGGCGTGTATTAATGGATGCCAAGGGAAGCCAGGCTTCCCCAAATATTTGACCAATACATTTTTTCAAATTATTAAATAATTAATCTTTCGTTTTCAGAATTTTCAGTCAATTCGCAACTGGCTGAATCTCAGTGGAGAAATCATCAGAGAGAGTGAAACAGCATTCCTCTGTCTCAGTATGTGTAGCCCATGTATCTGATGCTGTCTGGAACTAAAAAGTATGACATGTTGCCGCAGTAGCATTTGATTGATTGATTGATTGATTGATGCCAGCAAGCATCCCTTGATAAAATCACATCCTAAGCAAAACATAATTTTCAGATAAACGTGTGTGTTTCTGGTCTGCTTGTCCTGTCCTGCAGTAGGTATCTTGCTAAATTGGCCCTTTCTTAAGCTTTGGATGGAGACGGAGATGGATGGAGATGTGGATTTGGACTTGTGGTTTTGACTTAATTCTCTGTACAGGGCAATGATTATGACAGCGATTTTGATCTAATCATAAATTAATATATTGTGCCACTGGCCTGAGACGATTGCAGTTCAATATGTAGCCTAGATCTAGCCTAATAGGCTCACGTTTACTAGCTAGCTAACTAACTTAGCTGGTTCATTGTTGCCCATTTGAAGAAGTTAGGCTAGCAAGCATTTTATTTAGGTAGCCTATGACAACAAAAACTAAAAGCGCACTGTATGACAGAGCCATAGACCGTTTTGCCAACATGAAAGCGAGGAGGATGACATTGGTGTTTACAACTAGTCTACAAGTAGTGTGAGTCAACTTTAAATTTTTTACTTGCGCACGCACGGTATGCACACACACACACACACACACACACACACACACACACACACACACACACACACACACACACACACACACACACAGAAATCAGTACTATGGACAGACACATGGTATTTAGCAACATTGATTGGACTAAATTGTTTTTGGTATCTTTAACTCTACGGGATCGGTGTGTCCCCCACGGGATGGTTGAGCTAGCGTGCGCTAATGTGATTAGCATGACGTTTTAAGTAACAGGAAAATTTCCCAGAACATAGACATATCTGATATGGGCAGAAAGCTTAAATTCTTGTTAATCTAACTGCACTGTCCAATTTACAGTAGCTATTACAGTGAAATAATACCATGCTATTGTTTGAGGAGAGTGCACAGTTATGAACTTGAAAATGTATTAATAAACCAATTAGGCACATTTGGGCAGTCTTGATACAACATTTTGAACAGAAATGCAATGGTTCATTGGATCAGTCTAAAACATTGCACATACACTGCTTCTATCTAGTGGCCAACATCTAAATTGTACCTAGATTCCTAAGTCATATATTAGCCTTTCTCTTGCGTTTCAAAGATGCTGTTTTTTTCTTTGTATTAGCTTTTACTTGATCTAATGTGTTATATTCTCCTACATTAATTTCACATTTCCACAAACTTCAAAGTGTTTCATTTCAAATGGTATCAATAATATACATATCTTTGCTTCAGGTCCTGAGCTACAGGCAGTTAGGGAAAGGGGGATACCTAGTCAGTTGTCCAACTGAATGTATTCAACTGAAATGTGTCTTCAGCATTTAACCCAACCCCTCTGAATCAGAGAGGTGCGGGGGGCTGCCTTAATCGACATCCACATCTTTGGCATCCGGGGAACAGTGTGTTAACTGCCCTGCTCAGGGGCAGGACTACAGATTTTTACCTTATCAGCTCAGGGATTCGATCCAGCAACCTTCCAGTTAAATTTGGGTATGTAATTTTAGCCAAAAATTTAAAAAAAGGTTCTGATCCTTTTAAATTTGTTTTCAGTGTATTAAACTAAGCATATATAGTCTTGTTGATTTGATGATGTTTAAATGTTTAAGTTGAAATGGTGCTGGAATAACGGTGCTCCTGTTGTCTTTGTACTGACTTGCAGTAACTCTGTGGTTCTAAATCGGTAGTTGTTTAGTAAACTGTCAAACATTAACTTGCTTGACCATGCTGCTGGCCATATAACTGTTTGTTACATACAATATTTGCTTTGTGGACTTCACCAGTCAGATGTTGCTCTGTGGGTTTGCGATGAAACAAACGTATGTGTAGTTGAATTTATTCAGCCACTGTGTGACTGTTGTATTTTTGTTGTCACGGCCTTATTGTATGTCACGGTGGTGTATGAACGAATGGGTTATAGAGCAAACAACACAATTATCACAACATATGGCGTTTTTACTGGCTTGACTTCCCCAGTGATTTTACCCACGCACCGCTACTGCTCCAACAGGGTCAACGGGAAGGATCGGTCAATGAAGTTGGAACTCCCACCCAGTTGACCGCATGAAAATGGTGGAAGCCCTCAATGGCGCTGCCCATGCAAGTACGGCCTTTTGGCCACTAGAGGCCTCTATCATTCTTCATGGTTCCATACGCTCTCTTATGCTGCATCGTGCCTGTATTGCGTATTGCTTACAGTCGAGTCGGTTCAATTGTAAAGTCAAGATGGCTTCTCGTTTGAAGGTGATTGTGAAAACGTTAAGATTTTGGCATGTTTTTATATTATATATTGCTTCATAAGCATTTGATTTTCTATACGACTGAAAACAATATAAAAGTAATTTTTGCTAATCTGGATAGCCGTATAAGATAAACCAGCTCACATGTTTTAGCATTTGAACTAGCTAGCAAGCTAGTAAACTAGCCTAGCTGGCTATATTAGCTAACTTACCCAGTCCTAGGCTTGGCCATCAAGAAGGTAATGAATACTTGCTTGTAGTGTTATTGTAGTGTAATAGAGATTGTTGTATGTTAAAGGTTATTTCGTCGTTTCTTTACATAGGTCCTCAGAGTGTTCAAAGCACTGCACAGAACAAGAATGGAGTTGTTCAAAGAAGATACCAGAGCATTGACAGGTAGTTGGCTATTATCAAATGAGTAGTTAGATAGTAGACAGTTGATTATTTTTAATAAGTGGAATCAGTTGTGTAGTGCTAGATATATGGTAGTGTTAAACATACACTTGGGTATACAAAACATTAAGAACACCTGCTCTTTCCATGACATACTGACCAGGTGAATCCAGGTGAAAGCTATGATCCCTTATTGATGCCACTTGTTAAATCCACTTCAATCATTGTACATGAAGGGGATGATACAGGTTAAAGAAGGATTTTTTTAAAGCCTCGAGACAATTGAGAGTGTGTGTGTGCCATTCAGAGGGTGAATGGGCAAGACAAAATATTTAAGTGCCTTTGAACGGGGTATGGTAGTAGGTGCCAGGTAGTAGGTGCCAGGCGCACCGGTTTGTGTTAACTGCAATGCTGCTGCATAATATGGTTCAATCAAACCACATGTCAATAAACTCTGTCAGTGCATTTGTGACAAATTTAACAAAATCGTTGCATATTATGCAAAATGTCAAAATAGCTGCAGCAAAATCTCGCATTTTACACAGCAAATATCACACAAAAAATCCATCTGAAATCCTGGAGGCTCTGACTATACGATATGTGTAGTAGCAGTGACTGTAACAGCTGTTTAACCTGACTAGCTTTTTATTTTTATTTTTTATTTTCAACCCCCTAAGCTGCAAGACGAAAGATAAATGAGGAATTCAGGAAAAACAAAAATGAGACTTCGGAGGAAAGCATCAATCAGGTATAGTAGGCTTTGCATTCATTCGTCAGGAAAGGTGAGTCTTATCGATGATATGAGCTAGCACTCTTGGTTCAAAGCTTAGTCTACATATCCAGCATACATATTGATAACTGGTATGTGGTAATGTTAAACACATACTTGTTTAACAGTTTTACCTTACCACCGTGCTTCTACATCTGCATTGCTTACTGTTTGGGATTTTAGGCTAGGTTTCTGTATAGCACTTTGTGACATCGGCTGATGTAAAAACAGGGCTTTATAAATACATTTGATTGATTGATGTGTCTAGAGACTGAGCACAATAGAAAGATTGTTCATGTTTCTACTGTATTTTTCCAGATGATTAAAATGGCCGCTGGTGTGGAAGTGTTTCTTCGTCAAGATGTCGTACAAGCCGAGCATGTAGCTGAAGATAGGATTCGTAAGTTATTTTCTTTTTAAACAATCAAGTCTTAATACATCAAGAAAAGGGAGGAGAAAAAAAAGATATTTTTTTGGCACGTTGGGTAATGAGAAACACAACAATTACAGCAGTCATATATAAGAACGATATGAATAGGGGTTTAGGCTATGCCCACAGAGGTTTGTTTTTCACATTTAGCCTCTAGTGTTTCCTGTGTCTTTTCATTTCACAGAACTCCGACCTAGAGAGAGCCTTCTTCTGGAAAACGTACCGTACTGTGATACACCTAGAAAAAGGTCTTCTTCCAACAATGCACCAAAACAAAGTTGTAAAGATGCACCTATTACACGATGTGAATGACCAACAATAACCGCTGAAGACTTTATTTCTCACTCCTCTGGAAGATTTTAAGTGTAATTACAGACATCAATTACAGAGCATACAGTATGTCATTTTATGGTGTGTGTGTGGGGGGGGGGGGGGGGGGTGTTAAGAGTTTGTCATACAAATGTGGTAGCTGTAGATTTGACTTTGAAAGGTCAAAGGTGATATTCATTGTAAATAGATATTATTTTGTTTGCTGCTATATATGTTGATTTCTTGTTGAATGAATGACTATTATGCCATAACTGAGTTGTGTTGTATGACTTTGAGAACAGTACCAGATTTAGTATCGTAATACTCGATACCAAAAAGATACCAAGGGAAAAACAGAAGGTGTATTAGCTATAGTCACATAATGGCACTTGATCCAGACAAATCTTTTGAGTTCAGTATCATTACATTTGAATTGTTACATTTTTAATCAACTACACTTATACAAACAATGTGACGTTTTTTTAGCAATCTAACTACATAACAATAATTTGAGTGGTAAATCTCTAGTCTTTTGATAATCTGGGTAAATCAAAATGTAGCCTAGGCCTATTTACAATACAGGTGAATGCATATTCAATAGAAGTGTGTGCATGCATTGAGTTATTGAGCTTGTTTTGGCTGATTTCATGGTTTCCCTTCCACGTGAGACTCGTTTTATTGTACTGATCAACATTGTATAGAAGAAGAAATATCTAATTTTATAAAAGTGCGCGCGCTAAAACCATTTTAGATAATTCCATTGGTCGTTCAGTGAATTCTCCACTCACTCGGGTTCGGGGATCGAGCAAAGATGATCTTGACTGGGAGAAACGTGACGAATCAAGATTTGGATGACTAGCAGCTTTGAAGTCAGCTATATTTTGTGTTATGGTTTGCAAACAAGGTGCGAATTACACCGTGATATTTTGACGGACATTTTTTACGGGCCTGAAAATGATTTATATTTTGATGTGGCATGAATAGTTTCAGTTACCAATATGTATGCTGGATATGCAGACTAAGCTTTGAACCAAGAGCGCTAGTTTACATCATCAAACGAATGGACATTGTTTTGCCGTTTTTGCATTATTCAAGCGTGTTAACGTCTGTACACGTCTGTGATCCTCTCAATCAGTAGACGACGCCAGTGCCCACAGGTTATGCTGCTTGCATAACAAGTGGGGAAACTCGGAAAATACTTGTAAACTGGAAGAAACGAGTTGTGTGCGTTCACATGCTTTGAACTCGTTGATAACGCCGATTAGTTCAAGCTGCAACAACCATAAAATAAAAGTACAGATATCATCCTCGTAAACAAATTAATAGATTGTATTTTATCATGTTTTTTGTGTGGCATTTAACTGCCGAAAATGCTGTTATCAAGGTAATTTCCTTTGTATGTGACGTCAAAGTTCAGAATGTGGGAGAAGTTGGAGCTCAGAGATGATAGACGAATGTACCACAGGTGGAGGAGCGTTCAAGTGGATTTCCCCCCCCCCCAGCTTTGTTTGGTTAATGTATGTGCCAATACTGTACCCATATGGCTGTTTCCCAGACACAGAATAAGCCTAGATCTACAGTTCTACAAGGGCTATAAAATAACCCTAAAATAGATGCTTTTTCATTATTACACTTAAAATGGAGAAGGGCTACTAAAACACACAGAAGCGGGTGGAGGAGGGTAGGAAGATGGCGGAAGTGGATGTTCTGTTTGAAGCAGATGACACTTGGAGATGAGAGTGAGAGGAATTGGATTACAAAAATAAACAAGACAAGTAAAGTGGTAGTGGAATCTAGTAGATCCGATCCTTGTTCTGATTCATTTGGGGTCGCAGTGAGGGTTTTGGATCAATGGAGTTACCTGGGAGATCTGTTTTGAAGTCTATGAAAATCGTGGATAAGATGAGGTGGCGTCGGTGAGAGTAATGAGAAGTGGTCTTATTTTGGTTTTCTGTGCATCCGTGGAACAAAAGGGAGCGTGCTCTGCGCCTCAGGAAGATGTCGGATTGGAATGTGTTGTGTGTGGATCTTCAAAGCAGTGTGCCTATCAAGGGGGTAATGTTATGTGCTACAAGCAAATGCACGGGAAATACATTAAGAATTGGATCAAGTGGTTGGTGCACACCGACTGACCCGCATGGTGTATGGAGTGAGGAAACCCACTCTATCCATTCTGTTGGTTTTTGAAGAAGAGTTTCTCCCTTCTCACGTAGTATTTGGGTTTTGTGAAATACCCTGCAAGAGCCTTCATGCCTAAACCCATGCAGTGTGATAAATGTAAATTATTTGGTCATGTGTCAAGTGTATGTAAACGGGAGGAGTATCCTATGCCGGCTGAGCCTAAATGTTACAATTGTGGTGGCGAACATTACTGAAGTGCCCTGTTAGGGTGAAGGAGACGAGATTAAGGGCTGTCCAGAATGCCTGCTCTCCGGAGGCGGGGTGAGAAGAGTGGAAGAAAGGAGTGACGTTGAAGACATAATTGTAGTACAAGGAGACACCAGTGATTATTCTTTGTCGACAGAGGGATCCTGACATGTTGCGTGTTAAAGAAGGTGGACTTTGTAGCGTTTACTGCATTGATTATCAACTGTACAGCGCAAACAGAGAAATCTGAGAAAATAGGCATCGGTGTGAGTGCGTCTGTATGTTTTGGGGGGGATTTTACAGCAGAGGTATTACAAGGAATTCTGTCGAATAATACTCTATCCTCACAGGTTCCTGAGCCTGTGTAGGGATGTGATTTGAACTGTGACCTAAGGAGTGGAATATTTTTATTTCACTACCCAGTACAGTAGGTGGCAGCAACACACCAGTAGGTTGTAGTCTACCATTAAACCTCGAAGAAGAAGAAAACACAGAGAACGTAATCAGAGTTTCTAAACCAAGAGGCACAACATCGCGTGACTTCTGGGAACGCTTGCAAAATAGACCAAACAGACCAGGACGGCGTTTGGGGTTTGAGAAGTCAATGAGAGAAGTGCAAAAGTATTCTTTAGTTGTTTATTTTCTCGAAATCTAAAGACACAACCTAGATTCAAGCCAATGTCGTAAGCAGATAAATATATTATTACTCCAACCTCGTAAGAGTGACAAACTGAGACGTTTTCATTTTCGTCAAAAAACTACTTTATATCCAAGGAGTGCCTTTGATTTGACGACATGCACATGCGCAGTTCGTCGACAGACGACTTGTTAGACCCGATGACGTGTTTCTACGCATGAGCTAAGCTAGCCAATTTCGCTCTGGAAAACGCCTACTAGTGTGATCGGGGACTGGATAAACAGTTTTCATACTGTACTGTCTTTGATGTAATGCATTGGGAACTACAGTGCCTGTAAATTTGTCAGGAGTGGAGCTGCTATTGACTACTACAATGTAGCACGAGGGGGCGCTGTTTGAGCGTACGATATTTTTCCTAGAGATTTCCAGTGGGAGTGTTCTTATGTCAACCCCTCTCCCGCCTGACACCGACGGATTTCTCCCTATTCAATTCGGATAGTGTGTAGCTAGTAGTAGTAAGAAGGTTACGTCCATGGTTTATAACTTAAAATCTTCAAAAAACATCGCCCGTGAAAACGGCAGGCATCGGTACCGGTTTTAATTCTGCGGAGAAATCACTGCACGCTGGCGGAGGTTCCTTTGCACAGGTGAAACAACCATTTTCCGCATTGGTGGAGTATTGCATTGGGATATCATCAGCTGAACGGCTCGATATTGGTAAGATTGCGGTTCGTTCTACCTTGATGAAAGCTTATCCAACGTTGGTTCTAGGATATATGCCTGAAGAATATAGCATTGTTCATGTTTTGGGAGTGGAAGGGAAAAGCATATTGAATGACCCAGTGTTATTTGAAATCATATATTCCTCATCTGAATTCGTGCTGTCAAGGAAATGACTCACTGAATGCTGAAAGCGTACAAAAAGTAAACCAGTACTAGAGCAAGCTGTTCAGTTGCTGGGAACACCTGCAATTTGGCGTCCCTACTAGTAAGCTACTTATTCCTGTGTATCTGTTGTAGACTAGCTAGCTAGCTCTCCAATGTGTACACCATGGTATCTAGCTAACATTATAACAGGCTAATGTGATGCTCCATTAGCCGTTACAGGATAGGTACTGTTTGGTGTAGCACAGATCATTTAATTTGGAGATACTACTGTCTTCATTCTCGATTCGGACAAACATGTATAATCTAAAATGTATGTGTCCAGTTGCAGGTGGTTCATTTGAATTTATAAAATACTCCATTGTTAAAATAATTGTTTTGCGCCATAAAGTAATCCAACAATGTGTACACCACCATCTTGTCTATTTCAAATATTCTCTCAATGATCGAGACCTGTGTGTAGCACTTTGGGGTGGACCCACCTGTCTCAATCAATGAGAGAAGATTTGAAATAGACAACATGGTGGCATACACATTGTTGGATTACTTCATGGAGCAAAACATGTATTTATTTTAATAACGGTGCATTTTCTAAATTCAAACCAACCACCTGAAACTGGACACAGACATTTTAGAAGATACATGTTTGGCCAAATCGAGAACAAAGATAGTCTCGCCAAGTTAAGGCTGGTTAAATTCTCTGTTCTGCGCCAAAAAGTAGAAATGCCTTTCCAGTAATGGCTATTGGAGCGTCACATTAGCCCATTACGTTCTGCTAGCTATTTTGACAGGTGGCTCTTTAATCTGAACACCAATTTACATGCATGGTACATGTGGCTAAATACATCTTACATGGTGCTATAGCATAGGGACAGCAGTATGATCAAATCTAGCTATTGTTTTATCTCAACAATAGTCGGGTGTCATGGAATTTTCTGCTTGCAACTAATGGATGATGCAATCCGTTTTCAATATCAACAAACTGAAAATTCAGAATGATGGTGTGGATTCTGTGATTCCACCTGTTCCAAGGATGATGATGGCCAATCTTGTAACCATACAGTAAGCCTACATAATGGGATAATAGTTTGGGATCTATGCAAATATTTCACAAGCAAAAAAATGAATTTTTATTTGACACACAAGGTTGTGGTTAGGTGATAGAAATACAATGAGTCATTGCACCTCTTATAGTCACCACAATGGAACCATTCTGTAGAAACTGTAGCCTATAATCCTTCTTTACCTTCAATTATGCTGGTAGGGTAGGGCATAATTGGATCCTACTTTAGCTACTCTCCCTACAACAGGCTGGTGTAGACCTACACATGGGAGTCAAAGGGAAGACAAACTGCCAAATTGTGCTTGACTGATACTGTGAGAACTTGCCTACATTAAACACCACTGAGGTATTAGGTGGAAATTAGTGGTGGAAGGAAACTAAAAATGGCACACTCAAGAATTTAGAACATGGGATTTAGATCAGGGTTTTTTATGTATCAGAAAGGGGCTTAGGCGGTGGGTGTGGCAATAGATGCGGTCGGCCTATCATGCACCTGAATTTTAGAGCTCCCCCATCTTGGAGGTGTAGAGAAATGTTTTGTATTTTTAAGCCAATTTCCTGCAATTCTACATATTCTGCCATGGAGCTCAGATAATTTAGCAGTTTTAATGCCAATTTTATGCATCTTTCTATGGCGAATGCTGTGTTCTTTTGCTCAAACAATCAATACAGCTAAATTAGTATTATTATTTTTAATTCTCCCTGTAACTTTTATTTTGGTGATTGTTCATTGGCAATTTCTATTATAAAAATATATAGTCCTAATGGGTCCATTTTTATAATTTCTGCATATACAGTACCAGTCAAAAGTTTGGACACAACTACTCAGTCAAGGGTCTTTCTTAATTTGTACTTTTTTCTACATTGTAGAACAATAGTGAAGACATTAAAACTATGAAATAACACATGGAATCATGTAGTAACCAAAAAAGTGTTAAACAAAGCAAAATATATTTGAGATTATTTAAAATAGCCACCCTTTGCCTTGATGACAGCTTTGCACACTCTTGTCATTCTCTCAACCAGCTTCACCTGGGATACTTTTCCCAACAGTCTTGAAGGAGTTCCCAAATATACTGAGCACTTGTTGGCTGCTTTTCCTTCAATCTGCGGTCCAACTCATGGGGCGGCAGGTAGCCTCGTGGTTAGAGCGTTGAGCCAGTAACCGAAATGTTGCTAGATTGAATCCTCGAGCTGGCAAGGTAAAAATCTGTCGTTCTGCCCCTGAACAAGGCAGTTAACTCACTGTTCCTAGGCTGTCATTGTAAATAAGAATTTGTTCTTAACTGACTTGCCTAGTTAAATAAGAAAAATGAATCCCAAACCATCTCAATTGGGTTGAGATCGGGTGATTGTTGAGGCCAGGTCATCTGATGCAGCACTCCATCACTCTCCTTCTTGGTCAAATAGCCTTTTCACAGCCTAGAGGTGTGTTGGGTCATTGTCCTGTTGAAAACAAATGCTAGTCCCACTAAGCGCAAACCAGATGGGATGGCGTAACCAGCATTCTGCAGCGATTGTGTGCCTTGAATTCTAAATAAATCAGTGTCACCAGCAAAGCACCATCACACCACCTGCTTCATGGTGCGAACCACACATGTGGAGATCATTCGTTCACCTACTCTGTGTCTCACAAAGACATGGCGGTTGTAACCAAAAATCTCAAATTTGGACTCATCAGACCAAAGGACAAATTTCTTCCGGTCTAATGTCCATTGCTCATGTTTCTTGACCCAAGCAGTCTCTTCTTATTGGTGTCCTTTAGTAGTGGTTTCTTTGCAGCAATTCGACCATGACGGCCTGATTCACGCTGTCTCCTCTGAACAGATGATGTTGATATGTGTCTATTACTTGAACTCTGAAGCATTTATTTGTGCTGCAATCTGAGCTACAGTTAACTCTAATGAACTTATCCTCTGCATCAGAAGTAACTCTGGGTCTTCTATTCCTGTGGCGGTCCTCATGAGAACCAGTTTCATCACAGCGCTTGATGGTTTTTGCGACTGCACTTGAAACTTTCAAAGTTCTTAAAATTTTCCGCATTGACTGACCCTCATGTCTTAAAGTATTGAATGACTGTTGTTTCTCTTTGCTTATTTGAGCTGTGCTTGCCATAATATGGACTTGGTCTTTTACCAAATAGGGCCATCTTCTGTATACCCTGCTACCTTGTCACAACACAACTGATTGACTCAAACGCATTAAGAAGGAAAGAAATTCCACAAATTAACTCCACTTTAGACTGGTAGTGTGTGTGTGTGTGTGGTGTGTGTGTGTGTGTGTGTGTGTGTGTGTGTGTGTGTGTGTGTGTGTGTGTGTGTGTGTGTGTGTGTGTGTGTGTGTGTGTGTGTGTGTATATATATATAATCGCACACACACAGTTGAAGACTAAGGTGTATGTAAACTTCCGACAAATACATTTAAACTCCGTCTTTCACAATTCCTGACATTTAATCCTAGTAAACATTCCCTGTTTTAGGTCAGTTAGGATCACCACTTTATTTTAAGAATGTGAAATGTCAGAATAATAGTAGAGAATGATTTATTTCAGCTTTTATTTATTTCATCACATTCCCAGTGGGTCAGAAGTTTACATACACTCAATTAGTATTTGTTAGCATTGCCTTTAAATTGTTGAACTTGGGTCAAACGTTTCGGGTAGCCTTCCACAGTAAGTTGGGTGAATTTTGGCCCATTCCTCCTGACAGAGCTGGTGTAACTGAGTCAGGTTTGTAGGCCTCCTTGCTCACACACACATTTCTTTTTACCTCTTCAGTGGCCACAATCTCAGGGGTGAGATCAGTATGTCCTCCGGTGTAGGGCAGGGTCTAGGTGAGACGGGGTCTAGGTGAGACGGGGTCTAGGTGAGACGGGGACTCGAACCTTGGATCCAGTGCAGTAAATCTATGAAGGTAGTCCTGTACATTAGGGGGGTATCTGGGGTTCAGGTCCTCTCTAATGTCAGCTTTGACATCTTGAGTGATGGTGCTGTCTTCCTCACTTGGGGCCATGGATTGTAAAATCCTTGTTTTCAGAGGTAGGATCATGGACACACACAGTGCAGTTTCAGTAGGGTTGTAACTGTTTTGAGGGGTTTGAGCACCTGGAGGACCTCCTCTGCCACTTTCACGTCATCATCAGACAAGATGACGATGTCCTTGTTTTTTTCCAGAGTTCCATCTTGTTGTGACATCGTGTATGAGTTTGTGGGTCAGTAGCTGTAACACTTCCTGCTTGGTCTTAAGCACATGAGTGGCTGTTGTGCTTCGGTGGGAAAAGGAAACCACCTTCCTGATCCTCCCAAGGAGGCGGTCCATCTGATTCACTGAGATTCCCCTTTAGGATGCTAAATTGATCACATGTGCAAAGCAAGCTATCTGTGGCCCCAGTCCAGCCTCTATCACTGCATTTACTTGGTTCTTGGCATTATCTGTGGTGGTTGGGATATTGCTATCGGGCCTCTCTAGCTTCCACTCCCGCACCGCTCCTAGCAGTACCTGTGGCAGATTTGTTCCTGTGTGACTGAGGGGGCGTGTCTGTAGCACCGGACTTCGCATCTCCCACTCCTCTGTGGTGTAGTGAGCAGTCAGTCACGTAGCTTTCTGTTACCCTGGAGACCCACTCCTCTGTGGTGTAGTGAGCAGTCACATAGCTTTCTGTTACCCTGGAGGTCCACTCCTCTGTGGTGTAGTGAGCAGTCACGTAGCTTTCTGTTACCCTGGAGACCCACTCCTCTGTGGTGTAGTGAGCAGTCACATAGCTTTCTGTTACCATGGAGGTCCACTCCCCTGTGGTGTAGTGAGCAGTCACGTAGCTTTCTGTTACCATGGAGGTCCACTCCCCTGTGGTGTAGTGAGCAGTCAGTCACATAGCTTTCTGTTACCCTGGAGGTCCACTCCCCTGTGGTATGAGCAGTCACGTAGCTTTCTGTTACCATGGAGGTCCACTCCCCTGTGGTGTAGTGAACCGTCACGTAGCTTTCTGTTACCATGGAGGTCCACTCCTCTGTGGTGTGAACAGTCACGTAGCTTTCTGTTACCATGGAGGTCCACTCCCCTGTGGTGTAGTGAGCAGTCAGTCACGTAGCTTTCTGTTACCCTGGAGACCCACTCCTCTGTGGTGTGAGCAGTCATGTAGCTCTCTGTTACCCTGGAGGTCCACTCCTCTGTGGTGTAGTGAGCAGTCACGTAGCTTTCTGTTACCCTGGAGGCCCACTCCCCTGTGGTGTAGTGAGCAGTCAGTCACGTAGCTTTCTGTTACCCTGGAGACCCACTCCTCTGTGGTGTAGTGAGCAGTCACATAGCTTTCTGTTACCCTGGAGACCCACTCCTCTGTGGTGTGAGCAGTCATGTAGCTTTCTGTTACCATGGAGGTCCACTCCCCTGTGGTGTGAGCAGTCACGTAGCTTTCTGTTACCATGGAGGTCCACTCCCCTGTGGTGTAGTGAGCAGTCAGTCACATAGCTTTCTGTTACCCTGGAGGTCCACTCCCCTGTGGTGTGAACAGTCACGTAGCTTTCTGTTACCATGGAGGTCCACTCCCCTGTGGTGTAGTGAGCAGTCACGTAGCTTTTTGTTACCCTGGAGGTCCACTCCTCTGTGGTGTAGTGAGCAGTCAGTCACGTAGCTTTCTGTTACCCTGGAGACCCACTCCTCTGTGGTGTAGTGAACAGTCAGTCACGTAGCTTTCTGTTACCCTGGAGACCCACTCCCCTGTGGTGTAGTGAGCAGTCAGTCACGTAGCTTTCTGTTACCCTGGAGACCCACTCCTCTGTGGTGTAGTGAACAGTCACGTAGCTTTCTGTTACCCTGGAGGTCCACTCCTCTGTGGTGTAGTGAGCAGTCAGTCACGTAGTTTTCTGTTACCCTGGAGACCCACTCCTCTGTGGTGTAGTGAACAGTCACGTAGCTTTCTGTTACCCTGGAGGTCCACTCCTCTGTGGTGTAGTGAGCAGTCAGTCACGCAGCTTTCTGTTACCCTGGAGGTCCACTCCTCTGTGGTGTAGTGAGCAGTCAGTCACGTAGCCTTCTGTTACCCTGGAGGTCCACTCCTCTGTGGTGTAGTGAACAGTGACAGTCACGTAGCTTTCTGTTACCCTGGAGGTCCACTCCTCTGTGGTGTAGTGAACAGTCAGTCACGTAGCTTTCTGTTACCCTGGAGGTCCACTCCTCTGTGGTGTAGTGAACAGTCACAGTCACGTAGCTTTCTGTTACCATGGAGGTCCACTCCCCTGTGGTGTAGTGAGCAGTCAGTCACGTAGCTTTCTGTTACCATGGAGGTCCACTCCTCTGTGGTGTAGTGAGCAGTCACGTAGCTTTCTGTTACCCAGAGGTCCACTCCTCTGTGGTGTAGTGAGCAGTCAGTCACGTAGCCTTCTGTTACCCTGGAGGTCCACTCCCCTGTGGTGTAGTGAGCAGTCAGTCACGTAGCTTTCTGTTACCATGGAGGTCCACTCCTCTGTGGTGTAGTGAGCAGTCACGTAGCTTTCTGTTACCCAGAGGTCCACTCCTCTGTGGTGTAGTTCAGTCAGTCACGTAGCCTTCTGTTACCCTGGAGGTCCACTCCCCTGTGGTGTAGTGAGCAGTCAGTCACATAGCCTTCTGTTACCCTGGAGGTCCACTCCCCTGTGGTGTAGTGAGCAGTCAGTCACATAGCCTTCTGTTACCCTGGAGGTCCACTCCCCTGTGGTGTAGTGAGCAGTCAGTCACATAGCCTTCTGTTACCCTGGAGGTCCACTCCCCTGTGGTGTAGTGAGCAGTCAGTCACATAGCCTTCTGTTACCCTGGAGGTCCACTCCTCTGTGGTGTAGTGAACAGTCACGTAGCTTTCCGTTACCCTGGAGGTCCAGCCGTCTGTGGTGAGGGCAACAGAGGATGCCTTGGATAATTCGTCGATATTTTCCTGTTCATAAAGATCTGGATCGATCTTCATACTGAAGTGGGTGCGCAAGGGGATTTCGTAGCGTGGCTCATGCACTTTCACCATATTTTTAAACCCTTTGTTTTCCACAACAGAGTATGGCCTCATGTCTGCAGCGATAAACATCCCAATAGATTTGGTGATGACTTAAGCCCGGTCTGATTCTGCAGCAAAGGGCTTAAATGCCGCGGTGAGAAGTTGTCTCTTGGCTGAGTTGGCTCCCGTCACTGACACACCAGGGTGATGACGCTTTAAATGTGTGGCCATGCTCCATGTATTTCCATGATCATACGGCTTTCTGTGGCTCAATGCCGACACACCGTAATGGTGCTGTCCCCCACCCTTCTTCTGTCATCATATTTGACAGGGAAGTCAAAATGCTCCCATACATGAGACTTAAATGAAGCAGGAGGCTTTTCTAGTTCTTCAGCTCCTCCGCCAGCCATGGCTGTCACTGCGCTTTTTTTTCCCGTCTTTGCTTTTTGCAACGCGAGCATCCAGGATTGATTCGTTGGGATTGAACAGGCCCCGTTCACGTGAACAGTACACACAACTGCTTTTAAAAAAAGAATCAAATCAACCTTCAGAGTAAAACACAGCATCTGTCTTGTCGTTATCTATTCACTGCAACTCTGCATCGAGATTTAGGGAATTATTACTTTAAAAAAGTAAAAGCGGCAGTAAAACTGTATTTCACACTATGATGGTTAAACTTTGCAATTGATCCGTGGTTCACATGCGTGTCGAACCGTGGGGGGTGATCCGTGGTTCACATGCGTGTCGAACCGTGGGGGGTGATCCGTGGTTCACATGCGTGTCGAACCGTGGGGGGGTGATCCGCGGTTCACATGCGTGTCGAACCGTGGGGGGGGTGATCCGTGGTTCACATGCGTGTCGAACCGTGGGGGGGGTGATCCGTGGTTCACATGCGTGTCGAACCGTGGGGGGGGTGATCCGTGGTTCACATGCGTGTCGAACCGTGGGGGGGGTGATCCGTGGTTCACATGCGTGTCGAACCGTGGGGGGTGATCCGCGGTTCACATGCGTGTCGAACCGTGGGGGGGGTGATCCGTGGTTCACATGCGTGTCGAACCGTGGGGGGGGTGATCCGTGGTTCACATGCGTGTCGAACCGTGGGGGGGGTGATCCGTGGTTCACATGCGTGTCGAACCGTGGGGGGGGTGATCCGTGGTTCACATGCGTGTCGAACCGTGGGGGGTGATCCGTGGTTCACATGCGTGTCGAACCGTGGGGGGTGATCCGTGGTTCACATGCGTGTCGAACCGTGGGGGGTGATCCGTGGTTCACATGCGTGTCGAACCGTGGGGGGTGATCCGTGGTTCACATGCGTGTCGAACCGTGGGGGGGTGATCCGTGGTTCACATGCGTGTCGAACCGTGGGGGGTGATCCGTGGTTCACATGCGTGTCGAACCGTGGGGGGGTGATCAACTACGTTCTGTTACACCACAAACCCATATCATATTTATTCTGCAATGCAGTGTTGTAGAATCTTGTTTCTCAGCTCTCAATCAGCTGTGGTCCACCACACACACACACACACACACACACACACACACACAAACCCCTTGCCCGCCTCCTCTTATTTCAAGCATTGTGTTTATCGAAGACCCTCAGCCCTGTTTTCTTTGGGGTTCTTTTGAGCCAGACACTGGCACTGCTAAAGATAATCAGAGGAATCTGGCTAAAGTGATTTATTGGTTGGTTGTGTACGTGGCTGATCCCTCAGGGGTCGTTGATCCCAATGGGCGAGGGTACATAGGCCTACTCTCACTCCTGGTGTACATGGGCCTACTCTCACTCCTGGTGTACGTGGGCCTACTCTCACTCTTGGTGTACATGGGCCTACTCTCACTCCTGGTGTACGTAGGCCTACTCTCACTCCTGGTGTACGTAGGCCTACTCTCACTCCTGGTGCACGTAGGCCTACCCTCACCCCTGGTGCACGTAGGCCTACCCTCACCCCTGGTGCACGTAGGCCTACCCTCACCCCTGGTGCACGTAGGCCTACCCTCACCCCTGGTGCACGTAGGCCTACCCTCACCCCTGGTGCACGTAGGCCTACCCTCACCCCTGGTGCACGTAGGCCTACTCTCACTCCTGGTGCACGTAGGCCTACTCTCACTCCTGGTGCACGTAGGCCTACCCTCACTCCTGGTGCACGTAGGCCTACCCTCACTCCTGGTGCACGTAGGCCTACTCTCACTCCTGGTGCACGTAGGCCTACTCTCACTCCTGGTGCACGTAGGCCTACTCTCACTCCTGGTGCACGTAGGCCTACTCTCACTCCTGGTGCACGTAGGCCTACTCTCACTCCTGGTGCACGTAGGCCTACTCTCACTCCTGGTGCACGTAGGCCTACCCTCACCCCTGGTGCACGTAGGCCTACCCTCACTCCTGGTGCACGTAGGCCTACCCTCAGTATAACCCGCAGCTGCCCTGCACTTTGCAATGCTTACACCCTGACCTGTTTGAATGTTTTACATAGCCTATACCCAGTTTGATTCTTAAAGAATATAACTTGTAAATACCTCATGTTCTCAGTTCAGGTTCAGCCTTGCGTCCTCCGAAACATGACCCTGCCAAGCCGCACTTCTCTCTTAACCCAGAAGCCAGCCGCACTAATGTGTCGGAGGAAACAACATCGTCCAGCTGGCGACCAAAGTCAGCTTGCAGGCGCCCGGCCCGCCACAAGTTGCTAGAGGGACAAGGAAATCACGGCTGGCCAAACCCTCCCCTAAACCGGATGACGCTGGGCCAATTGTGCGCCGCCTCATGGGTCTCCCGGTTACAGCCGGCTGCATGACAGCCTGGTATCGAACCCGGATCTGTAGTGATGCTTAAAGCACTGCGATGCGGTGCCTTAGACTGCTGTGCCACTCGGGAGGCCAAACAAAGTAAATGTAACACTGCATATAGCCTGAAAACCTGGTTAAAACTGTATGTCTATCATGGATGGTTATTCCTTGCATCCATAGCGGATTTTGAGTGGTTACATTTCTCCAGGCCCATCCCGCAGCTTTAAAAACAGAGGTGGGGTGACCACTTTGTTATTGTTTCAATTAAGGATTCTAGCTTTTAACGAGCAGGCTAATATATTAATAAATAAATGAAGGTAGCCTTGCAGTCAGAGGCGAGCCAGCAACTGGAGGGTTGCCAGTTCAAGTCCCGGGAAAAATCTATCAGTGAGCTGGCAACCGGAGGGCTACTACCAGTATCAAATTCTCGATGCCATTGTGTCCTTGAGCAGGGAACTTAACTCCCCACAACAACGACTCCCCGGGCACCCAATGTGGCAGCCCTCTGCCCCTCTCCAAAACCTGTCTATGTATGTGTCTTTAGGAGGGATTGGGTTAAAAGCGGAAGTCACATTTCGGTTGGACCTTGCCCAACAAAGTGATCATAATCTAATAAATGTTATTTTGGCTTTGTAAAAACCATTTACCCCCAATGGACCATTATCATTTCTCATGATGACGCCTGCTCTTGCTAGAGTTTCATGACATTTTTTTTTGTCAGAATAAAGGTTGGGGTGGTTTTAATGAATAACATTCCCTTGTAGTTTCTTTCCTCTCAGAGTACTTTGAGAAAAGCGGTGTAAACCTACATTTGTCATGTCAATGGTGGGAACTCTTTACTCGACCACACCCACTGCTTTGGCTGAAGACTTATTACATAGTGCTTCTGAAAAAAAGATACAACATGGAAAATGTTTGACTATGCCTAAAATGCAACCTAGTTTTACTAACACTGTTGCCTTTTCCCCCAGATGCTTTTACTTGCTGAGTCTTGAAACGTAAGTGGTTTGAGACTGACTGAGGCTGTGACCTCAAATCTAGACAAAACACTCTTCTGGCTTGCGCATGATCCATGCACTTAACCCAACAGAGAACCACAGGGGTTTGGAGAAACCCAGAATGCCCGCTATAACGGAAAATGATGTCCTGGAAGGGGGTGTCATGTCGTTGATCAACCCCCATTAAAAAAAAAAAAATCAGGACATTTTTTATTTTTATTTACAATGACGGCCTACTCCGGCCAAACCTGGACGATTCTGGGCCAATTGCGCGCCGCACTTTGGGACTCCCAATCACGGTCGGATGTGATACAGCCTGGATTCGAGCCAGGGACTGCCTCTTGCACTGAGATGCAGTGCCTTAGACTGCTGCGCCACTCGGGGACGCCCAATGGAAATAGAGGAATTACCTCTCAAGTAAAGGCATGCGAAATGATAGTCTCCTTTTGTCATCCCTGAACCACTTTAGGGCCCTATCTGACAATCCCCCTACATGGCTTACAGCTGGTGTCTGACTGAGGAATGATAAAACACCCTCCGTAGTCGTCCCTGCTTTGCACAATCAGACCTGTCCTACATTTGCTGTCTGTAATATCAAGGGAACAAGCCGTACTTAACAAAGAGAAGAAGTTGCAAACCTGTAGCATGACGTAACCACATCGACGATGAACAAACTCTCTAATCGAGTGAAGACTCCATTCTTCCAGTAGCGCTGCAGGGCATATCCTAACAATGAAGCTGTATATAACCCAATGCCGGCTGAAGTAGGTGTCCTTGTGCAGTTGCCACAAATTGAAACTTAGGCCTACTGCCCTCCAAATGAAATTCTCAAAGAAGTCCACATTTTTAAAGCATTATGATAGCTGGTTATGCCTATGAACAAGCTCGTCTGAACGTGTTCTGTGACCTGTGGCTCATGCAACCAACAGTACAACGTCTGCATGCGAACAGGTGAGCTTCCTTGTGTAACGCCAGTTTTACATCATATCTGTGTAGAACCTGAAAGATTTAAAAGCTCATGAATGAACTGTTTCCTTAGCCAACTCCTGAGCGCTGCTGTCAGTTTACCTAATTGTGATTGAAATCCAGAAGGTCATTATGGGTTATGAACCAGTGTAACTCATGTGCGGGCCTGACTTGTAATTGTACCAGTGCAGTAATGATTGGGCACATTCAGAAAGAGAGTGAGCAAATAAATGAAGTTTTTTTTTCTCGCTTATAAATAAGTGCCTTGGCCCTCAGTTCAGTATCCATAGCAACTGCTCTGCTTAGTGACAAGACATGTCTAGTCACATGGGCTGTCTGTATGGAGGGCTGATTTCTGCGTAAACGGGTGGAAAACGGGGTCTTAGAAAACATCCACCAGAAAGTCTTAAAAGGCCTCAGAAATACATCAACACAATGACGTGAAGAACCCTACCAACTAATATCAACACTTATATTTACACTGAACAAAAATATAAATGCAACATGTAAAGTCCCATGTTTCATGAGCTCAAATAAAAGATCCCATAAATTATCTATGTGCACAAATTTGTTTACATCCCTGTTAGTGAGCTTTTCTCCTTTTTCAAGATAATCCATCCAGGTGACAGTTGTGGCATATCAAGAATCTGATTAAACAGCATGATCATTACACAGGTGCACCTTGTGCTGGGGACAATAAGACCACTCTAAAATGTGCAGTTGTGTCACAAGACAATGGCACAGATGTCTCATGTTTTGAGGGAGCATGCAATTGGCATGCTTGACTGCAGGAATGTCCACCAGAGCTGGTGATAAATAATTGAATGATCATTTCTCTACCATAAGCCGCCTCCAATGTTGTTTTAGGGAATTTGGCAGTACGTCCAACTGGCCTCACAACCACAGACCACGTGTAACCACGCCAGCCCAGGACATCCACATCCGGCTTCTTCACCTGCGGGAATGTCTGAGACCAGCCACCGGACATCTGATGTAACTGGGTTTACACAACCAAAGAATTTTGTGATAATGCATTGCACCATGTTGCAAGGATCTGTACACAATTCCTGGAAGCTGAAAATGTCCCAGTTCCCTGCATACTCATCAGATATATCATCCATTAGCATGTTTGGGATGCTCTGGATCGACGTGTACAACAGTGTGTTCCAGTTCCCACCAATATCCAGCAATTTCGCCATGGAAGAGGAGTGGGACAATATGCCACAATCAATAGCCTGATCAACTCTAGGTGAAAGAGATGTCGTAGCTGACACACCATTCTTTCTGCAGACATGTTAAAATCTTAATGTGGAGAAGATATTCAAGTTTTTGGAAAGTGTGGTTGCATAAAAACCAGAGGGAAATTCTGTAACCAAGGTTTGCATCTGCAAAGTTCAACAACTAAATTCGTTTTTGTAAATTTTTTGGGTGTAAATGGTTAAAAGTAGTTGTTGTGCTTATAGTTGTATGGTTTGTTAAACTTTGAAATCAGTCTTTTTCTTCTTCTTTTGCATACATTTTTAAAGTGACTAATTGTTTACCGTGGACTTGTCCTGCCCTAAATTTGGGTGGCAGGTATCAGTGCTTTTGATCACACGTGGTTGTCCAAAACCAAAGCACATCCCTTCAGAGGCTCTGTTATCTCCTCAGTGGTCAAGCCCAGTCTCCTTCCACACACCAGCATGGCTGTAAACTGTAATCAGCAGAGGCACTGGTGTGTGACATCATCACAAGGGTTATCTGTTGCCGATACTACTTATCACCTCCCTGTCAGTCGGTGGTTGGATCTGGGCTGCCTGGACAGTTTTTATATTATACTGGACATGCACACTGGACACAGGAAGTAGTCTACTACAGGTCTATAGGATCTATGCCTGGCAGTGACCAATGAAATGCCTATAGCCATGAATGCAACCTTGAGCAAAACCGTGCTAATTCTGAGCTAACGCAGTAGACATCAGAAAGCTAGCACTGGGGAATCTAGCTCTTTCACCCTGGAGAGAGAGAGAGACGGCTGATATTTAAGGCTTCCTCTTTATTGCTGCCTACTTGCCCTTTCGCTGAAGGTCACGATGCAATTAGCAGATGTTTTGTCTCGACCTTAGATTTACACTAAGCAGTTGAGGCGAAAGCTTTGAGGCTTGTCTGAATTCAGTTCAAATGCATAGGGAGGAGTCATCGGCATTGTTATGCAGCTGATATTGTTGGATTGGTATTGATCATAAGGATCTGACACTAATCTGTAATGTGAGATCTGTGTAAATTAGCTTCTCTAGAGCTGTCTGAGCCTCTGTTTTTTTTAAGCTGATTCCTTAAGATATGTTTATGCAGTATGCACTCAACTGTGTAAAAATGCATTTAAAAAAAAAAAAAATCAAACTTGGGTCAATTACAAAAATCACTGCAGTACGACTGTTTTTGTAATTGATGTGTACTCTGTCATAAATGAGATGTGCTCAAATATCTGTAACCTGTATGTTTTTTGGACTTGCAGAACCCATTCGTTGAAAGACTGACTGTAGGCCCTTTGTCACGTCAATGTCTGAATTGTCTTTGCTTCCGTTGCTTAGGCTGGTAGACGCAGTAAACCCCAAACCAACCTTTCCGGCCAGTATCAAGTCCTCAGACAAATCCACACAGAACTGGTCTTAACCCCTCAAACAGGTCAGAAAGGGGACTAATCGGGGTTCTGAGTCTGTTAGGAATGCAGTAATGCAGCCTAGAGGAGCATTATGGGTATTTAAAAGATGCATTCACATGTACAGGTGGAACTGCAACTCAAAAAAAGAAAGTAGAATACTAGTTATTTGTTTGTATATTTCGAAATAAGTTCAATCATTTTCGAGCACATATTATTATTTTTGTTCAGATGTGAATGGGTGTGTGAAATGAATCATCTGAAATGGCTTGCCAAGAGCTTCAGGCCCAGGGACACACCTCTGAGCTAATGCTTTACACAAGTCATCCACTCCCATATCGTTTGTCTTCCTTATTATTATAATTCAACAATAAGGTCCGAGGGGGTGTGGTAAATGGCCAATATACACTACATGGCCAAAAGTATCTGGACATCCCTTCAAATTAGTGGATTCTGCTATTTCAGCCACACCCAATGCTGACAGGTGTATAAAATCGAGCGCACATCCAAACAATCTCCATAGACAAATATTGGCAGTAGAGTGGCCTTACTGAAGAGCTCAGTGACTTTCAACGTGGCATCGTCCTAGGATGCTACCTTTCCAACATGTCAAATTGCAGCCCTGCTACACCTGCCCCGGTCAACAGTAAGTGCTGTTATTGTGAAGTGGAAACATCTAGGAGCAACAACGGCTCAGCCTCAAAGTGGTAGTCCACACAAGCTCACAGAACGGGACCGGAGAGTGCTGAAGCGCGTAAAAATCGTCTGTCCTCGGTTGCAACAGTCACTACCGAGTTCCAAACGTCCTCTGAAAGCAACGTCAGCACAAGAACTGTTCGTCTGGAGCTTCATGAAATGGATTTCCATGGCCGCACACAGGCCTAACATGCTGACCAGACCACACGTTGATTTTTGTCCACCCACACCAGACGTGATCAGGACACGTAGGTTGAAATATCAAAGCAAACTCTGAACCAACTATATTAATTTGGGCACAGGTCAAAAAGCATTCAACATTTATGGCAATTTAGCTAGCTAGCTTGCTGTTGCTAGGTAATTTGTCCTGGGATATAAACATCGTTGGACTTTATATGGCGGTTGGCAACCAACTTTAAGATGCACTACCACTACCGACTGGAGTGTGAACCTCACGTCATCTTTCAATCACCCACTTGGGTATATGCTCCTAAAAACCAATGAGATGGTACGTGGGTATATGCTCCTAAAAACCAATGAGAAGATGGTACGTGGGTATATGCTCCTAAAAACCAATGAGAAGATGGTACGTGGGTATATGCTCCTAAAAACCAATGAGAAGATGGTACGTGGGTATATGCTCCTAAAAACCAATGAGGAGATGGTACGTGGGTATATGCTCCTAAAAACCAATGAGGAGATGGTACGTGGGTATATGCTCCTAAAAACCAATGAGGAGATGGTACGTGGGTAGCGTTACAAATAGAACCAAGTTCTATTTTAGCACCTGGCTGCCCATCTCATTGGTTTTTAGGAGCATATACCCACGTGGTTGTTTCTCATGGTTCGGGCTTGGCCCTTAGTTCCAGTGAAGGAAAGTCTTTACACTACAGCATACAATGACATTCTAGACAATTCTGTGCTTTTGACTTTGTGGCAACAGTCTGGGGAAGGCCCTTTCCTGTTTCAGCATGACCATGCACAAAGCGCGGTCCATACAGAAATGGTTTGTCGAGATCAGTGTGGAAGAACTTGACTGGCCTGACCTCAACCCCATTGAACACCTTTGGGATGAATTGGAACACTGACTGCGAGCCAGGCCTAATCGCCCAACATCAGTGCCCGACCTCACTAATGCTCTTGTGGCTGAATGGAAGCAAGTCCCCTCAACAATGTTCCAACTTCTAGTGGAAAGCCTTCCCAGGAGAGTGGAGGCTGTTATCGCAGAAAAGGGGGGATCAACTCCATATTAACGCATATCATTTTGGAATGAGATGTTCGACGAGCAGACCTCCACATACTTTGGCCATGTAGTGTACCACGGCTAAGGACTGTTCTTAACGCAACGCTGAGTGCCTGGATATAGCCCTTAGCTGTGGTATGTTGGCCATATACCACAACCCCCCCACCCCACCTCGAGGTGCCTTACAGCTATTATAAACTGGTTACCATTGTAATTAGAGCACTAAAAATAAATGTTTTGTCATACCCGTAGTATACGGTCTTATATACCACTAATGCCAATCAACATTCGTTGCTTGACCCACCCAGTTTCTAATTAATATTAATCCATAAAGACCCTTTTTAAGTCATCCAGGCCCTACCTCTAGTTTTACCTTGTTCAACTTGAGGTTTTTGTTATCCCAACACGCGCACACAGTGTAGGCTTACGTTTTCCCCTGAGAGCATTGTACTGCTAAGCAGTGTGTTTGTAGTCAACACTGCAGGATGCTCAGTAACCCTCTAATCTAATCTAGCACCCATATGTTTCTTTTTAAGACGTTTAAGACCCTTCCCTCTGTAAAAGGCTATCAGTCATAGATTCCAAGTATAATTGTCCCTTGGGGCTCGTGTTGAGTTGTAACCTTTTATGTAATTTACAATGCATGTGTACTGGAAGCATGTAGATAGACAGTGGCAAGAAAAAGTATGTGAACCCTTTGGAATTACCTGGAATTCTGCATAAATTGGTCATAAAATTTGATCTGATCTTCATCTAGGTCACAACAATAGACAAAACCGTCTGCTTAAACTAATAACGCACAAACAATATGTTTCCATGTCTTTATTGAACACACCGTGTAAACATTCACAATGCAGGTTGGGAAAAGTATGTGAACCCTTGGATTTAATAACTGGTTGACCCTCCTTTGGCAGCAATAACCTCAACCAAACGTTTTCTGTAGTTGCGGATCAGACCTGCACAGCCAGGAGGAATTTTGGACCATTCCTCTTTACAAAACTGTTTCAGCTCAGCAATTTTCTTGAGATGTCGAGTGTGAACTTCTCTCTTGAGGTCATGCCACAGCATCTCAATGGAGTAAAGGTCAGGACTCTGACTGGGCCACTCCAGAAGGCGTATTTTCTTTTGTTGAAGCCATTCTGTTTATTTACTGTGTTTTGGGTCGTTGTCCTGTTGCATCACACAACTTCTGTTGAGCTTCAATTGGTGGACAGATAGCCTAACATTCTTCTGCAAAATGTCTTGATAAACTTGAATTAATTTTTCCATCGATGATAGCAAGCTGTCCAGGCCCTGAGGCAGCAAAGCAGCACCAAACCATGATGCTCCCTCCACCATACTTTACAGTTGGGATGAGGTTTTGATGTTGGTGTGCTGTGCCTTTTTCCTCCACACATAGTGTTGTGTGTGCTTTCCAAACAACTCAACTGTAGTTTCATCTGTCTGGCTTCTTCCATGGTGTCCTCCCATGAACCCCATTCTTGTTTAGTGTTTTATATATCGTAGACTTATCAACAGAGATGTTAGCATGTTCCAGAGATTTCTGTAAGTCTTTAGCTGACACTAGGATTCTTCTTAACCTCATTGAGCATTCTGCGCTGTGCTCTTGCAGTCAACGGCCACTTCTAGGGAGAGTAGCAACAGTGTCAGCACTTTCTCCATTTATAGACAATTTGTCTTACTGTGGACTGATGAACATCAAGGCTTTTAGAAATAGTTTTGTAACCTTTTCCAGCTTTATGCAAGTCAACAATTCTTAATCTTAGGTCTTCTGAGATCTCTTTGTTTGAGGCATGGTTCACATCAGGCAATGCATCTTGTGAATAGCAAACTCAAATTTGGTGAGTTTTTTTATAAGGCAATGCAGCTCTAACCAACATCTCCAATCTCTCGTCTCATTGATTGGACTCCAGGTTAGCTGACTCCTGACTCCAATTAGCTTTTGGAGAAGTCATTAGCCTAGGGGTTCACATACTTTTTCCAACCTACACTGTGAATTTTTAAATGATGTATTCAATATAGACCTGAAATTCAATAATGTTTTTATTTGTTTAAGCACACTGTCTATTGTTGTGACTTAGATGAAGATCAAATTTGATGACAAATTTATGCAGAAATCCAGGTAATTTCAAAGGGTTCACATACTTTTTCTTGCCACTGTATGTGCCCTTTTTATATGGTTCCAGTCCAACCAACACTCGTTCGAATCTCCGCTACTCCCATGTTTGAGTGGTTTTTCAGCGAGGATTTTAATGGGGGTTTTCATTCTTTGCCAACACGTCTTGTTTCATCACGTGTTGAATATGTTCACTGCAGACCTACTCCATGGCTTCAGTGAACCACCAGACAGACACAGCAGAGATGTAATGGAAATGTGCAATCGGACATTAACAACATATGTCTACACTCGCTATGTGCTCGACCTGTGAGTTTTCCCCATGACTATTCATTAGTCTGACCGGGTTGGATGTGTTATATCACTGTCCTGAGACTGAAGCCAAGGGGTTAACACACATCTGGAGCGCACGCTTGTCACTGGGCCTTTTTTAATTTATTTTAAACACCCAGAGCATTACGTACTCCGTGCGATGCCAATCAACCGAGTTACAACTCCATCTGCAAATAAAAAAAAATAAGACCTGGACAGTGGATACTGTAGACACTAAATATGGCGCCATTTAGAATTAGATATGTCTAGGACTTTCTGTCTTAGGCCAACTGTCAATGTATGCTGGCTACTCCACATTTTGATCCTTTCGGTCGGACTACTCGGATCACCGTGTGATTTTAATTGGAATTTAACATTCGGTATTACGGAAATTATTTAACTAGTGAGGAAGTAGCTACTCTGAACTTGCACTGATAACAGTGACCAAATTTGTCCGAAATTTGCTCGGTCGCACTGCATCTCAGTTCCATTAACATTGAACTTCCATTAACATTATCAAATAGGCTGCATGTTAGAGAAGCTCTCCCTCAAGACCACAGTACTGTAAAAGTTTATTTTTATTTTTAATCCCACCGAATCCATTGTTTGTACTTCCTGTGATTGTGAAGTACAGTGGTCAGGATACTCTTAGCCTAACTAATGTGACGTACCCTTATCAGACCATAAAAAATGTTAGTTTGTTGTGACTAGGGAACTTATTTGACCCTAAGATGACCCCATTGAATGGTCTTAAACAGTGTTATGAATCCATTTTATTGACTCCAAGCTTTGCACCAATTTTGAAGGATTGTAGTGGACCATGTTTAGACTAAACTATTTTGCTAGCTGAGGCCCTCGTCCACAACAGTGAGAAATACACTACATACTTTTGTTTATGTAGACACCTGCTCGTCGAACATCTCATTCCAAAATCACAGGAGATTTTAATATGTAGTTGGTCCCTCCTTTGCTGCTATAACAGCCTCTACTCTTCTGGGAAGGCTTTCCACTAGATGTTGTGACATTACTGCGGGGACTTGCTTCCATTTAGCCACACGCATTCGTGAGGTCTGGCACTGATGATAGGCCTGGCTCGCAGTCAAGTGCTCGTGCTCCAGAGTTTATTGGTGGCGACTTTTACAACTCCAGCCGACGCTTGGCATTGCGCATGGTGATATTAGGCTTGTGTGAAGCTGCTCGGCCATGGAAACCCATTTCATTTTTAAATTTTATTTCGCCTTTATTTAACCAGGTAGGCTAGTTGAGAACAAGTTCTCATTTACAACTGCGACCTGGCCAAGATAAAGCAAAGCAGTGCGACACAAACAACAAGAGTTACACATAGAATAAACAGAGTCAATAATACAATAGAAAAAGTCTATATACAGTGTGTGCAAATGAGGTAGGATAATGGAGGTAAGGCAATAAATAGGCCATAGTGGCGAAATAATTACAATATAGCAATTTAACACTGGAGTGATAGATGTACAGAAGATGAATGTGCAAGTAGAGCTACTGGGGTGCAAAGGAGCAAAATAAATAACAGTATGGGGATGAGGTATTTGGGTGGGCTATTTACAGATGTGCTATGTGCAGTGATCTGTGAGCTGCTCTGATAGCTGTTGCTTAAAGTTAGTGAGGGAGATATGAGTCTCCAGCTTCAGTGATTTCTGCAGTTTGTTCCAGTCACTGGCAGCAGAGAACTGGAAGGAAAGGCTGCCAAAGGCGGAATTGGCTTTGGGGGATGACCAGTGACATATACCTGCTGGAGTGCGTGCTACGGGTGGATGCTGCTATGGTGACCAGTGAGCTGAAAAGGTGGGGCTTTACCTAGCAAAGACTTATAGATGACCTGGAGCCAGTGGGTTTGGCGACGAATATGAAGCAAGGGCCAGCCAGCGAGAGTCAGCCAACGAGAGCATACAGGTCGCAGTGGTGGGTAGTATATGGGGCTTTGGTGACAAAACGGATGGCACTGTGATAGACTGCATCCAATTTGCTGAGTAGTGTTGGAAGCTATTTTGTAAATGACATCGCCGAAGTCAAGGATCGGTAGCATAGTCAGTTTTACGAGGGTATGTTTGGCAGCAAGAGTGAAGGATGCTTTGTTGCCAAGCCGATTCTAGATTTAATCGGTTGAATAGCATGCATTTAGTTTTACTTGCATTTAAGAGCAGTTGGAGGCCACGGAAGGAAAGTTGTATGGCATTGAAGCTCGTCTGGAGGTTTGTTAACAGTGTCCAAAGAAGGGCCAGAAGTATACAGAATGGTGTCGTCTACGTAGAGGTGGATCCGAGAATCACCAGCAGCAAGAGTCGGCCTGAGAATTGAGCCCTGTGGCACCCCCATAGACTGCCAGATGTACGGACAACAGGCCCTCCGATTTGACACACTGAACTCTGTCTGAGAAGTAGTTGGTGAACCAGGCGAGGCAGTCATTTGAGAAACCAAGGCTGTTGAGTGTGCCAATAAGAATGTGGTGATTGACAGAGTCGAAAGCCTTGGCCAGGTCGATGAATACAGCTGCACAGTATTGTCTCTTATCGATGGCGGTTATGATATCAGTACCGATGGCGGTTATGATAGACCTAGACTTCTTGAAGCTCCCGACGAACAGTTATTGTGCTGATGTTGCTTCCAGAGGTACTTTGGTGTTGCAACCGAGGACAGACTATTACATGCTGATCTGTTGTTGCTCCTAGATGTTTCCACTTCACAATTACAGCACTTACAGTTGACCGGGGTCAGATCTAGCAAGGCAGAAATTTTATGAACTGACTTGTTTTCGAAAGGTGGCATGACGGCGCTACGTTGAAAGTCACTGAGCTCTTCGGTAAGGCCATTCTACTGCCAATGTTTGTCTATGGAGATTGCATGGCTGTGTGCTCGATTTTATACATGTCAGGAGCGGGTGTGGTTGAAATAGCCGAATCCTCTCATTTAAAGGGGTGGCCACATACTTTTGTGTGTGTGTGTAGTATGTCAACCAATATTGATGTTCCAAGTTTCCTTGTCGGAGGCATCCAACATTGCACATATAGGTTTGGATTAAAAGCCAGAAAATCTGTGACAGAGATGGCCACCACTCCTTTCACTAGAACCAACAGCTAAAGACACAGCAATTATCTCCTGTCTCTCGTTGCCATGGTGGTGGTGCATTCTTCACTTAATGAAGGTCTCTGCCTTTGAGGACAGGCGAGCTGAATCTGCAGATAGCTGAAACAGCTTTTTTTAATGAAAGTACCCGGAGGGATATCGGTGTGATCCGTTCGAGACTAATCGCAAAATCCTGCCTCTTGATCCATTTACTGTCTGGCGAGAAGGAACCCAATCATCCCGCTAGCTCGAATTTCATACTCTGCCGTGAACATTTTAACTGTAAGTAAAGGCTTTAATACTGTGGGTCTAGTTATAATTTTGGAACCCAGCCCAGACCCGAAATGAGGGCTCGATTAATCTCCTTGCTCATACCTTTTAGGTTTTCTGATTATGAGATTCAACATTGCTGTGGTCAAAGTGGAATCTCCATTTCTCAAGCTGAATCCCCAGAGACCTAGACTTAGGCTACTTAGGCTACTTGTTACCTCATACTGGTTCTGTAGGTCATCTCTAGTTCCACAATTTAGTTGAGCTGTCGTCTATTGAGAGTACTTTTGAATTTCCTTGTGACCCGCCTCAGAAATAAAACCACATCTAGTCAGAACCCAGGCTTTTTAACTGCAACCCACCAGTCAAATGAAAAAGGGAAAGGCCAGCTACGCTATGAGACAAGGCAACATAAGCAGATATTATTAAATAGATAAAACAGATCCTTGACCCTAACTGATCGTTAATTTACCAAACAATTTATTTTATAAAGCCTTTTTTTTACATCAGCAGTTGTCACAAAGTGCTATACAGATACCCAGCCTAAAACCCTGAAGAACAAGCAATGCGGAGGCCAGAAGCACAGTGGCTAGAGTAAACTCCCTAGTAGGCAGGAACCTGAGAAAGAAACCTAGAGAGGAGCCAGGCTCCAAGTGGTGGCCAGTCCTCTTCTGGCTGTAATACTTACTGACTGTCAGTTCTGTGTGAAACTGAGAACCTTGCAGGGACTCTCTGTTACATATTGCATTGTCTGCGTGCTGCTATGCTGTAGAGCACCTGATCAATAACTAAGGAAAGCTGACTCGTAAGCTGCAGCAGAGATAAACTGGTTGATGATGCACCCATTACGCTGAAATATATCATGAAAAGATACCACATCATTACCACTTTTGCATTCAAACATGTTTTGAAATATTGTCTGTTTTATTGCAGGCCTGATTTAGAAGAATGGTGAGCCTATAGTCTACTTTGAGGATCCTGGTTTCTACACACAAAAGCCCCTGTTTGTTAGTAGCAGCATCAACCTTGGGATTCTGAAGTCATTATGGTCAAACTTGTTATTATGGAAATGGTTATGATAGACTTGTTATTAAAGCATTAAGCTTTTCCGAGTACTCCTTCTCTTGCAGCATTACTTGATCGCGGAAAATACAATTGTAACGTAGACATATAATGGTGCTATATATTTGCTTATTTCTCGAGTGATGTTTTCATTGACAGATGGATGTAAGCAAATCTTGTTAACAGGACAGTAACCCAACAACAACCATGAGGCATAGGAGACTTGAGATCATGTCTTGCTCTTGCCTTTCCTCAAATCATCTGACCCAACTGCCTTAGGAGTTGTCAGTCAGTTGACACAAACTATAAGGCGGGGGGGGGGGGTGTAAACTTGGTTGTCATGGTTGATTACAAACAATGGAACATTGTGTGCATGCTCGCATTCTCCCATTTAGCTTTGAATCCAGTTGAAGAAGCCCTCCCTTCACACTTCCCATGTCAAAGGTGCTTTCCCCCCAGCCCACCACAACTCCACCCCGCCTAGCAACACATGTTGGTTGTCAGCCGAGGATGATTTTACATCCGCCCCTCCAGGTGACCAGAGAGAACCTTTCCCATACCTATTCTTCCCTGTGGGCCTGAAAGCAAAGAAAGCAAATATGTATGTGTGTTTGTATACAGTGCATTCTGAAAGTTTTTTCCACATTTTGTTACATTACAGCCTAATAATAAAATTAATAAAAAAGTGTTTTTCTATTCAATCTACACACAATAACTCATAATGACAAAGCGAGAACAGAGTTTTATAATTTTTCAAATTTTATTTAAAAAAAAGTTTTTTTTTTTTTTTTTACCTAAGTATTCAGACCCTTTGCTATGAGACTCGAAATTGAGCTCAGGTGCATCCTGTTTCCATTGATCATCCTTGATGTTTCTACAACTTGATTGGACATGATTTGGAATTCTGTCTATATAAGGTCCCACAGTTGACAGTGCATGTCAGAGCAAAAACAAAGCCAAGCAGTCGAAGCAATTGTTTGTAGAGCTCCGAGACAGGATTGTGTTAAGGCACAGATCTGGGGAAGAGTACCAAAAAAAATTCTGCAGCATTGAAGGTCGCCAACAGTAGCCTCAAGTTTGGAGCCACCAAGACTCAACCTAGAGCTGGCCGCCGGCCTTACTGACGAATCGGGGGAGAAGGGCCTTGGTCAGTAAGGGGACAAATAACTCGATGGTCACTCTGACAGAGCTCCATAGTTCCTCTGTGGAGATGGGAGAACCTTCCAGAAGGACAACCATCCCTGCAGCACTCCACCAATCAGGCCTTTATGGTAGCTTGGCCAGACTGAAGCCACTTCCTCAGTAAAAAAGCACTTGACAGCCCGCTAGGAGTTTGCCAAAAGGCACCTAAAGGATTCTCAGACCATGAGAAACAAGATTATCTGGTCTGATGAAACCAAGATTGAACCATTTGGCCTGAATGCCAAGCGTCACGTCTGGAGGAAACCTGGCACGGTGAAGCATGGTGGTGGCAGCTTCATGCTGTGCGGATGTTTTTCAGCGGCAGGGACTGGGAAACTAGTCAGGAACAAGGCAAAGATGAACGTAGCAAAGTGCAGAGATCCTTGATGAAAACCTGCTCAGGACCTCAGACTGGGGCAAAGGTTCACCTTTCAACACGACAATGACTCTAAGCACATAACCAAGAGAACACAGGAGTGGCTTTGGGACAAGTCTCTGAATGTCCTTGAGTGGCCCAGCCAGAGCCCGGACTTGAACCCGATCGAACATCTCAGGAGAGACCTGAAAATAGCTGTACAGCAACGCTCCCATCCAACCTGACAGAGCTTGAGAGGATCTGCAGAGAAGAATGGGAGAAACTCCCCAAATACAGGTGTGACAAGCTTGTAGCGTCATACCCAAGAAGACTCGATGCTGTAATCGCTGCCAAAGGTGCTTCAACAAAGTACTGAGTAAAGGGTCTGAATACTTATGTAAATGTGATATTTAAGTACATTTTTTATTTATACATTTGTAAACTTATCTAAAAAGCTGTTTTTGCTTTGTCATTATGGGGTGTTGTGTGTAGATTGATGATTAAAAAGGATTTTTCTTTTAATGCATTTTAGAATAAGGCTGTAACGTAACAAAATGTAGAAAAAGTCAAGTGGTCTGAATACTTTCCGAATGCACTGTCGATGGTACCATGGTGTAGCCGGAGGACAGCTAGTTTCCGTCCTCCTCTGGGTATATTGACTTCAATACAAAACCTAGGAGTCTCATGGTTCTCACCCCGTTCCATAGACTTGCACAGTAATGATGACGATTTCCGGAGGGTGTCCTCCAACCTATCAGCTCTTGCAGCATGAACTGACATGTTGTCCACACAATAAAAGGAACAGCGAATGAATCTAGTAATGAATGCATTAGCTACAGTGCAAACAATGTGGTGAGTAGTTGAACAGTTTTGAAAACATTTATTTAAAAAATGAAGAAGCGAGAGGGAGAGCGCTATTTCATTTTTTTACTTTTGCTTACTTAGCTAGTTTAGCCTACTCACACACCTGGCTCAAACAGAGAGGGTTGCTATATTAGCTAGTTGGCTAAAGCTATCCAACATGGGAGCTCTTCCAAGTCAAGGTGAGCTTTTGGTTTTATTCATTTATTGCCTCTGGGGCCCGCAGGTGTAACTGCTAAACTACTACTGCGTGATTGTAGCGGATTTACTAACGCGTTAGTTCTAGCTGCTATTTTGAATATGACGTAAGCTGATATGGTGACAACGATGTAGTCTGTATCGGTTAGCGTTTTATGGTATAAAGGTTTGGCTTGGAAATGTTTTTTTCCCGCCTGGTCAGACAGCTGTTGTGTTTGGCATTGAGGTCCACAAGTGAAGGGAAAAGGTGAGCGGAGGAAAGCGGGTATATGCGAGAAGGAATTATACAACGAGAAAAGTGATCATGCTGTTTGTGGCTGCTATGAAAGTGAACTGTGTGCGAGTGATCAGGAGTGTATTCATCCCGTCGATTCAGTTGAAAAAAGTGTTTTACCTTGATTACTCAAATTTCTCTCTCTTGTTAACTTTCATTCATAGGCTAGGTTGTAGCAACCTCATGATGGGTATAGGGAACAGTTTAGTATCATGTAGTAGCCTAAACCTATTGAAGTTACATTGAGCTGGGTTAATGGTATATGAATGACAGTCATCCAATATGCTGTAATAGAAATAAGGCCATGCTCATAAGAATCTAAAATTGCCCTCCCTCATCTAACGAGTCACAAACCCGGATCCGGGATCCCCCCCATCAAAAAAGCAGACTAGCATAGCCTAGCCTAAAGCCACAGGGATATCATATAATAAAATGTTCATGAAATCACAAGTCCAAGACACCAAATGAAAGATACACATCTTGTGAATCCAGCCATCATTTCTGATTTTTAAAATGTTTTACAGGGAAGACACAATATGTATTTCTATTAGCTAACCACGATAGCAAAAGACACAACTTTTTTTTCCCACCATTTTTTTCCTGCATAGGTAGCTATCACAATTTCGACCAAATAAAGATATAAATAGTCACTAACCACGAAACAACTTCATCAGATGACAGTCTGATAACATATTTATTGTATAGCATATGTTTTGTTCGAAAAATGTGCATATTTCAGGTATAAATCATAGTTTTACATTGCAACCACCATCACAACTCTCACCAAAGCAACTAGAATAACTACAGAGAGCAACGTGAATGACCTAAATACTCATCATAAAACATTTATGAAAAATACACAGCGTACAGCAAATGAAAGACAAAGATCTTGTGAATCCAGCCAATATTTCAGATTCTTTAAGTGTTTTACAGCGAAAACACTATAGCATTATATTAGCTTACTACAATAGCCAACCACACAGCAGCATTGATTCATGCACGTTAGCGATAGCGAATAAACCAGCAAAAGATATAAAAATTTTCACTAACCTTCTCAACTTCATCAGATGACAGTCCTATAACATCATATTACACAATACATATATTGTTTGTTCGAAAATGTGCATATTTAGCGGCACAAATCGTGGTTATACAATGAGAATAGTAGCCAAGCTGCCAACAAAATGTCGGGAGAAATCTTGGGAGAGGCACCTAATCTAATCAATAACTAATCATAAACTTGACTAAAAAATACAGGTTGGACAGCAAATGAAAGATACATTAGTTCTTAATGCAACCGCTGTGTTAGATTTTTAACATTAACGTTACTACGACATACAGCGTGCGTTAAAGCGAGACCGCACCGAAATTAATGGCAGAATAGTAGTGTAACATTTTTCAACAGAACAACGAATTAACATCATAAATAGTTCTTACTTTTTGATGAGCTTCCATCAGAATCTTGTGCAAGTTGTCCTTTGTCCAGAATCATCGTTGCTCGGTTGTAGATTGTCGTCTTCAACTTAGGAATTAGCAACAAACATTAGCTATGTGGCCCAGACGTGTCCAACTCTTCATAACGCAGCACAAAGAAAATTCCGAAAATCGCAATATACTGATATAAACTGATATAACTCGGTTTAAAATAACTACATTATGATGTTTTTAACACCTATATCGAATAAAATCAGAGCCGGATATATCTAAGGCCTATAACGAGAGCTTTTCAGAATGCCATCCTGAGGTCTGTCTTGCGCCATGACGTACGTTGAAAAGAGTGCACCCCACGTTCCAAGAGCCTTTATACGGCCTCAGATCTACCTAGCAACACCATTCCAATTCTCACTGCTTACTGACATCTAGGGGAAATCGTATGCAGTGCATGTCGACTCATAGATTACATGCAAATTAATAAACTGACCCTGGAACAGAGTGCCCGATTTCAGATTTCTCACTTCCTGACAGGAAGTTAGCTGCAACTTGAGTTCTGTTTTACTCACAGATATAATTCAAACGGTTTTAGAAACTAGAGTTTTCTATCCAATAGTAATAATAATATGCATATTGTACGAGCAAGAATTGAGTACGAGGCAGTTTAATTTGGGAACGAATTTTTACAAAGTGAAAACAGCGCCCCCATATTGACAAGAAGTTAAACGCCACTGACTGCCATTGTGAATGCAAAACATTAAGGACACTTGCTCTTTCCATGACATGGGCTGACCAGGTGAATCCAGATGAAAGCTTTGATCCCTTTATGATGTTACTTGTTAAATCCGCTTCAATCAGTGTAGATGAAGGGGAGGAGGACATCCAGCCAACTTGACGCAACTGTGGGGAAGCATTGGAGTCAACATGGGCCAGCATCCCTGTGGAACGCTTTCGACACCGTGTAGAGTCCATACCCCGATGAATTGAGGCTGTTCTGAGGGCAAAATAGGGGGGGGTGCAACTCGATATGAGGATGGTTTTCTTAATGTTTTATACCCGAACTGTATATTTACAGTGCATACTTTGTATGTATGTGTTGGGCTTTAGCTGAGATTATTTGTCTAGGCATCCATTGTTCCTTGAGTAGCAGTTAGAGTTGAGACGGTGAGGGAAAAAATTTGCGAGACCAGCGAGCAGTGGTCTAGGCTGGTCCAGCCTAGACCAGCTGGACCAGGACTCAGGATGGTAAATGACAAATGAGTAAGTTGTTTTGCTGTCGGTAGCTAGCTAGCAATATAAACTCTCTTTTTACACGAGGCAGTGTTTTGTACGGTACAATTTGGTGATAGATTAGGCCATAACAGGGCTTGCTAGCACCACTACAAGTCAAGTTTAGCTAGCTAGCTGTGTTTGCTATAATGTACTGTAGTCTAACATTTATAGTTAGCTAATTAGCCTAGTTTAACGGTGCCTCTCATTAGGAGCAAAACTGGAGTAATGTTTTTAATGGAGGAGAATTAAAAAGGAATGACTTTGGCTTGATGACCTCATATTAGTCTTGGTGTTTGTATACCTGTGTGTTGTAGCTAGCTAGCTAGCTAGCTAGCTAAAGTGTGTCTGTGAGATGTCTCATTCTACAGCATGCTGCTACAGTAGGAATACAGACACAACCATTGCCCATTTCTTTCACAGACAATACTGCTTAGATACAAAGACGTTGATGACTCTCAAGGGATGTGAAAGGTCCCATAACAATTTCTCATTGTGTTAAAGTCACTCAGAATACCTCACGGCACCACCCAAACACACCATATGCAAGTATTCCGTTTGTAGGACTGTAGTATTTATTATAATCGTTAGTAGTATATTTTTCTTCTACTGTATATATGTCATACATTGCCATAACTGTTCCTGCATACTGCTGTGTAAGCTCACTTCAGTCTCCAGAGCAAATAAACGTTGTATAGAATACAAGCCTTGTCTACTATTATGCTATATTGACGGACAAATGTTTTATTAAAACCTACATATTTTGTTTTAGCAGTAAGACTGAAGCTAGTTTATCCAAGTAAAAAAAATTGAATTCGCAATGAGTTGATCAAGAAGTTGAAGTCAACACTATTGTTTCTGATGCAGATGGAATCCTTTAGTCACCTGTCATTACACTTGTGATAAATATATATATATATCCCAATTATATACATATGTACTACAGCTAGTAATATCTAGACCACAATGCAGTTGTGAGCATACTAGGTGTTCTATAGTATACTACTACAGTCTAACTTAATAAGGATGTTTTGTTTGTTAAATGTTCTAGGCATGTTCCAGAATGTTCTTCAGCTGGTGAACCTCTTTTGTTTGGTAATGGCATATGGTTTAGCAGGCTGTGGCGGTGTTGGCAGGGATGTTGGGTTTGAGGGGGCTGAGCCTCTGGCTCCTTGTAGACAACCGTCTGGTCCTTTCTGCACTACACAGCCAGGTGGACACGCCTCTCATACACTTTCTGCACCACCTACTGCTTTGACCTCTTGCAGAACATTGGTTTGTTCTGCATGTCTCCTGGAAAGAAATTAAGACTGATGGGATGTTGTGCGGATGTTGCCTGTAATCCATGGCTTCTGGTTGGGGGAAGGGAAAGGGGGATACCTAGTCAGTTGTACAACTGAATGCATTCAACTGAAATGTGTCTTCAGCATTTAACCCAACCCCTCTGAATCAGAGAGGTGCGGGGGGGCTGCCATAATGGACGTCTACGGCGCCCGAGGAACAGGGGGTTAACTGCCTTGCACAGGGGCAGAATTACAGATTTTTACCTTGTCAGCTCGGGGATTCGAGCCAGTAACCTTTCGGTTACTGGCCCAACTCTCTAAACACTAGGGTACCTGCTGGTTGGGGTATGTACGAACAGTCACTGTGGGGACGACGTCATCGATGCGCTTATTGATGAAGCCAGTGACTGATGTCGTGTACTCCTCAATGCCATCGGATGAATCCCGGAACATATTCCAGTCTGTGCTAGCAAAACAGTCCTGTAGCTAAACATCTGCTTCACCTGACCACTTCTTTATTGACCAAGTCACTGGTGGATCCTGCTTTCTGTTTAGCTTGTAATCAGGAATCAGGAGGATAGAATTATGGTCAGATTTGCCAAATGGAAGGTGAGGGAGAGCTTTGTATGCATCTCTATGTGTGGAGTCAGGGTGTTCCCCTCTGGTTGCATATTTAACATACTGGTAGAAATGAGGTTAAATGGATTTAAGTTTCCCTGCATTGAATTCCCCGGCCACTAGGAGCGCTGCCTCCTGGATGAGTGTTTTCCTGTTTGCTTATGGCCGTATACCGCTCATTGAGTGCGGTCTTAGTGCCAGCATCCGTTTGTGGTGGTAAATAGACCACTACGAAGAATATAGATAAAGTCTCTTGGTAAATTAGTGTGGTCTACAGCTTATCATGAGATACTCTACCTCTGGCGAGCAAAACTTTGAGACTTTCTTACTATTAGATTTCATGCACCAACTGTTTACAAATATACAGAGAGCCTTTGTCTTACCGGAGGCGGCTGTTCAATGTTGCCGATGCAGCATAAAACCCGCCAGCTGCATGTTATTCATGCTGTTCAGCCACGACTTGGTGAAATATAACATAAGATATTACAGTTTTTAAAGTCCCGTTGGTAGGATATACGTGATCGTAGCTCATCTATTTTCTTATCCAATGATTGCACGTTGGCTAATAGGACTGATGGTGAAGGCAGATTACCAACTCGCCATCGGATCCTTACATGGCACCGCGACCTACGTCCCCTATATCTCCGGCAGCCATCTCCTCCGGTGCCATTGTATTCAACATGAGGAACCTTTTGGCTTCGAGGGAAGCAAGCTGTGTATTTTCACACCGACGTCTAGCAAATACAAGTAATGGTAATGCAAAATTAGCTTGCCTCAATGTTTAGGCTAACACACTCTCCACTCATAAGAGGAAGAGCTTTACTCAGGATAGTACGTTAGGTTCTCTTTTAACAAACATTGAATTGAAATTGAAACCCAAGTTTCGTATTACTGCCAGCACCATGGTGACTGAAGATGACACCACATAGCCAGGGCGTGGTCTGTGTTCCATACGGTGTGTGTGTCAGGAGGTTATCTACTGAATCAAGTGACCTGCTCTTCCATTGACGACACACACCGGGACTGTGTTTACCTCGGCCCAACGTAAGAGGCACGTAGCCATTCCTTCTGGGACAGAAACCTTGTGTGTGTGTGTGACGGCTGCAGTGACAGTGCTGCCGTCTTGTGATTCGGGTTCTCGTGAAAGACTTGCTTGTTCCTCGACGTGATGCCTGCAGAACTAGGCTATGCGGGACAACTCCCATAAACCCTGGAAAAAGGTTTCTGCTTCACTTAAATGTCTCTCCTGTTTGATCAGCTCCATTGCCTATGGATGGTTCATATTCAATACACCATGTGTAACATGAGCCTTGTGTTAGTCAAAGGCAAGCTAGCTACCATGTTGGCCCATATGTAAGGTTTATTTATCCATCACCTACAGTACTATAGGTGGGCCAGGGAAGTTATTTCACAATTATTTAGGTAAGTTAGTTGGCTAACTCAATAGGGTTATTAATGGGTTCGATCCTCACGCAATGTTTACCCTGTATACCATGACGAGTAGAGAAGGCTGGTATGGCGAGGCTTTCAGAAAACGTAGGGGAAGGAAAACAGTGAGGAATGCTATCAGGACCGGCATCCTTTTTTGGATTTTTCACCTATCAATAAAAAAATGCATTGATTTGTAAGGGAAAGGGGTTACCTCTGAATGAGGGAGGAGCATCCACGTCATCAGAGCCCAGGGAAAAGTTGTTGATTAACTGCCTTGCTCAAGGGAAGAACGGCAGTTCGGGATTCGAACCAGAGACCTTTCGATTGCTGGCCCAACGTTCTTAACCGCCAGGCTACCTGCCGCTCCACTGGTATATTGCCTTAATTGATCAATTGAATCACTTCCCCTCGTTACCAATGAGAGGAGTCTGATATCGGGTTTGTTGTCCCTTTTTTCCCATTTTGCCTCGGTCAATTCACCAATTAATATGCAGCTGTTAATGAATTGAATAACTGCCCTTCATTGTAAATGCGAGATGCTCACAAATTGACACAGTTGAAGTGGAATTGATGCCAAGTACCTATGGGATAAAGAGAGAGAAGGGCCAGCGTCACCAATAAGGAGGGAGATCAGTCTAACCAGGAGGAAAGTAGGGAAATTAACCAGAGAGAATACAATCTAGCAAGAGAAGAGTAGAGGAATGTCACATGCTGCTTTTGGGTGGAATGGGGCAGGGGGAAGTGTTTTGGTGGGAGACTAAAAAAGGCATGCCATTGAGGGCAGTGCAGATGGCCAGGAACCCTTTTGTTTGGGGCTGTATAATCGTACTGTACTGCTAGGCTAGCATTGCTTGTGCCCATTCAGCATAGGGAGGTCTATGTGCTTTATCCTAGCAGATGCAGCATAGTGCACCCATAGAGAGAAATTAGACGATTTGTACAGTCAAAGTTCTAGCTCAGGGTTTTGTCTAGGCCCTATGTCAGCTCTGCCGTATCGTCTATGTCCTATGTGTGCTCTGCCGTATTGTCTAGGCCCTATGTCTGCTCTGCCGTATTGTCTAGGCCCTATGTCTGCTCTGCCGTATTGTCTAGGCCCTATGTCTGCTCTGTCGTATTGTCTAGGCCCTATGTCTGCTCTGCCGTATTGTCTAGGCCCTATGTCTGCTCTGTCGTATTTTGAATTCTGGGTAGTAAGAAATAAGAAAAGGCCCTTTTTAGAATAAAAATTGTTCTTTTCGTTGAAATTGAGATGATAGTTTTGTATCAGGATTAGACTACATTTACAAATTGCTTTGTCGTCGTCGTCCCCCCCCCCCCCCCGCTTAGCAGACTTCTTTGAAGTGCAGGTATTCTTCCAAAGGCACGATTTCCGCAGACAATCCCAACTGTTACGTAAGAGTGACTTATAACAACTTTTTTTTTGTCGTCTTTGTGAAAGATTACTGTGGATTAGTGGCAACATATGGTCAATTTAAGCCCTCCACTGTCTGTATTCAGCTGACTTGTGGGAAATGCTGTATTGGCAAAACTGAATTTGCCCTAAAAACAATAGAGGAGAGGATATTTTGTTGTTGGTGTAATAAAAGGGGCGCTGTTGTCAAACTATGCATGCAATCACAATCTGAAGAGTGCATTGTTTAGTCTATCTGCACTGTTAGGCTTAGACTTCATCCTAAACCAGCATACATTTAGGCTATTGCTGCAGAATTAGAGGTGTAGCCGAGTACATCATAAATCAATAGAATTCCCTGTAAATACATCATTCAAAGTAAATGGCGTGTCACGTCTGCTGTTCTGTTAAGTCCGACTGCTGCTGATTACTGCTGAGTATATGATTTGCTAGTTATTCCATTATCTACAGGAATGTTAGGCTAGGTCACCTCTCATTATGAACACAATGTGGAGAATTGTTAAGCCTAATTTTAATGTGATTTAGAACTCTTCTGAGATACAGGGCGCAACTGCAGTAACAACCTGCAGCGCCACCAGTAACAGTACTGCCCCTTGACTAACAGAACACTTCTCAATCACTTGGAACTGCCCTGTTTCATGGTTCCACAACAACAAAATAACTGCACAGTCTGTGTGTGTGTACCATGGTGTAGTTTTACGGTGTCGTTTTTTTAATGGTGTAGTTCTCCTCATGTCAATTCTGCTTTGTTCTCGTCAAAGTTTGGGATCGCTACAGTGTTTTAATTTGACGATGACATAAGAGGATTCTCTTCTCCCGGCCAAGTGAGGAAGCTATAAGTCTGGTGGGCGTATGGGAAACCTGCTCTGCTTTAGCGTGGAGCTGATGCTTCAAAACCACTCTTCGGCCAATTCAGTTGAACTTCACGTATGTCCCTTGTCCTGTGACATGTCAAAAGAAATACCATGTCCTTGAAAGACAACCCGTTTAAACACAGTGTTGTTTAACATGTGGAGATGTATTGTAGGACTGCACCTTGCTCCCACTACTCAGCTGTGTGTGCACGTGTTTGGATGCGTATGTGTTTGCGTGTGTGCATAGATGCGTACGCATGGTTAGGTAATGGTATGTAATGTGCAGTCATTTGTGCTAGAAAGTGTTTGAGGATTTCTGTGTGTGTTTGTAAGACAGAAGTGGGGAGCTCTCCCAATTTGTTGGGCCTTGTCTCATTAACCCCGTCCTCTCTGTTGGGCCCTTCCTCTCTGTTGGGCCTTGTGTCTCATTAACCTCGTCCTCTCTGTTGGGCCCTTCCTCTCTGTTGGGCCTTGTGTCTCATTAACCTCGTCCTCTCTGTTGGGCCTTGTCTCATTAACCCCGTCCTCTCTGTTGGGCCTTGTCTCACTAACCCCGTCCTCTCTGTTGGGCCTTGTCTCACTAACCTCGTCCCCTCTGTTGGGCCCTTCCTCTCTGTTGGGCCTTGTGTCTCATTAACCCCGTCCTCTCTGTTGGGCCTTGTCTCACTAACCCCGTCCTCTCTGTTGGGCCCTTCCTCTCTGTTGGGCCTTGTGTCTCATTAACCTCGTCCTCTCTGTTGGGCCTTGTCTCATTAACCTCGTCCTCTCTGTTGGGCCTTGTCTCATTAACCCCGTCCTCTCTGTTGGGCCTTGTCTCACTAACCCCGTCCTCTCTGTTGGGCCTTGTCTCACTAACCTCGTCCCCTCTGTTGGGCCTTGTCTCATTAACCCCGTCCTCTCTGTTGGGCCTTGTCTCACTAACCCCGTCCTCTCTGTTGGGCCTTGTCTCATTAACCCCGTCCTCTCTGTTGGGCCTTGTCTCACTAACCCCGTCCTCTCTGTTGGGCCTTGTCTCATTAACCCCGTCCTCTCTGTTGGGCCTTGTCTCATTAACCTCGTCCTCTCTGTTGGGCCTTGTCTCATTAACCTCGTCCTCTCTGTTGGGCCTTGTCTCATTAACCTCGTCCTCTCTGTTGGGCCTTGTCTCATTAACCCCGTCCTCTCTGTTGGGCCTTGTCTCACTAACCCCGTCCTCTCTGTTGGGCCCTTCCTCTCTGTTGGGCCTTGTCTCATTAACCCCGTCCTCTCTGTTGGGCCTTGTCTCACTAACCCCGTCCTCTCTGTTGGGCCCTTCCTCTCTGTTGGGCCTTGTGTCTCATTAACCCCGTCCTCTCTGTTGGGCCTTGTCTCACTAACCCCGTCCTCTCTGTTGGGCCCTTCCTCTCTGTTGGGCCTTGTGTCTCATTAACCCCGTCCTCTCTGTTGGGCCTTGTCTCACTAACCCCGTCCTCTCTGTTGGGCCCTTCCTCTCTGTTGGGCCTTGTGTCTCATTAACCCCGTCCCCTCTGTTGGGCCCTTCCTCTCTGTTGGGCCTTGTGTCTCATTAACCCCGTCCTCTCTGTTGGGCCTTGTCTCATTAACCCCGTCCTCTCTGTTGGTCCTTGTGTCTCATTAACCCCTTTCTCTCTGTTGGGTCCTTCCTCTCTGTTGGGCCTTGTGTCTCATTAACCCCGTCCCCTCTGTTGGGCCCTTCCTCTCTGTTGGGCCTTGTGTCTCATTAACCCCCTCCTCTCTGTTGGGCCTTGTCTCATTAACCCCGTCCTCTCTGTTGGGCCTTGTGTCTCATTAACCCCTTTCTCTCTGTTGGGTCCTTCCTCTCTGTTGGGCCTTGTCTCACTAACCCCTTCCCCTCTGTTGGGTCCTTCCTCTCTGTTGGGCCTTGTGTCTCATTAACCCCTTCCCCCTCTGTTGGGTCCTTCCTCTCTGTTGGGCCTTGTGTCCCACTAACTAGGGCTGCAGAGTTTTAAAACAGCCTATCGTAGCTTTAAATCAGTGCATGTGTGAGCACTCTGTCTCTCTCTCTCCAACTACATTCAAATTGCATCCAAAATAGATACTGTTCTAGATGTCCTAGCCTACCTCATTCAGGTAATACATTTAATGCAATATGAACCTTCTATATTCAGCTAATGAATGATGGGTTATGCATAATAAGCTTCTAACTGACATCCTCTGTCTCTTGCGCAATACACAAGCACCTGTGTTCTGCTGGCTTTGCCTTAAAAAAACGCAGGTCTCATGCAGGAAAAGATTGCCTAGAATAGCTTGCTGGACACTTTTTTGGGGGGGTATTTCTTATACCAATAGACTATTTGAAGAGGGACACAAGCTCTTGTTTGCTGAATGTTAAATACAGCAGCCAATAGAACTCAGGGGTAGTTTGAAAGAAGAGCAAACGCGCAATGGCGGTAGGTTATAACAGTTATTTATTCAGATCCATAACCATTCAGTCTTCGTGAAGAGTAGTGAAGGCCTTCTGCATCTCATTCTAGTCCTATTTTTATTCAAGGATGTCATTAGAATGATGAGGACAACGAAACGTATTTCATTTAACTGTTGAAAGCGAGGAAGAAATGAAGCAACAATGGAGAGAAAGAGGAGGTAGGTTAGTAACAGGATAAATATTATGAAAGGTGTGTATTATACAGCCTTATACAGCCTACTAATTATACAAATACAGTGCCTTCCACTAATATTGACAACCTTGGTAAATATGAGCGAAACGGGCTGTGGAAAAAATGTCTTTGATGTTTATCCTCTTGGTCTTTCATTCAAAATATTCACAAAAATCTAACCTTTAATTGAAGTAAAATGATTGGGGGAAAACAATGTTTCAATATTTTTCTCCGAAACATGTGCCACAATTATTGCCACCCCTAGAAATTCTGGCGAATTTGCCAATCTTGGTGTTCTCTGGCAAATGCCAAACGTCCTGCACGGTGTTGGGCTGTAAGCACAACCCCCACCTGTGGACGTCGGGCCCTCATACCACCCTCATGGAGTCTGTTTCTGACCGTTTGAGCAGACACATGCACATTTGTGGCCTGCTGGAGGTCATTTTGCAGGGCTCTGGCAGTGCTCCTCCTGCTCCTCCTTGCACAAAGGCGGAGGTAGAGGTCCTGCTGCTGGGTTGTTGCCCTCCTACGGCCTCCTCCACGTCTCCTGATGTACTGGCCTGTCTCCTGGTAGCGCCTCCATGCTCTGGACACTACGCTGACAGACACAGCAAACCTTCTTGCCATAGCTCGCATTGATGTGCCATCCTGGATGAGCTGCACTACCTGAGCCACTTGTGTGGGTTGTAGACTCCGTCTCATGCTACCACTAGAGTGAAAGCACCGCCAGCATTCAAAAGTGACCAAAACATCACCCAGGAAGCATAGGAACTGAGAAGTGGTCTGTGGTCACCACCTGCAGAACCACTCCTTTATTGGGGGTGTCTTGCTAATTGCCTATAATTTCCACCTGTTGTCTATTCCATTTGCACAACAGCATGTGAAATTTATTGTCAATCAGTGTTGCTTCCTAAGTTTGATTTCACAGAAGTGTGATTGACTTGGAGTTACATTGTGTTGTTTAAGTGTTCCCTTTATTTTTTTTAGCAGTGTATATATATACATTTCACCTTTATTTAACCTGGTAGGCTAGTTGAGAACAAGTTCTCATTTACAACTGCGACCTGGCCAAGATAAAGCAAAGCAGTTTGACTCATACAACAACACAGAGTTACACATGGGATAAACAAACATACAGTAGAAAAAGTATATATACAGTGTGTGCAAATGAGGTAAGATAAGGGAGGTAAGGCAATACATAGGCCATGGTGGCGAAGTAATTACAATATAGCAATTTAACACTGGAGTGATAGATGTACAGAAGATGAATGTGCAAGTAGAGTTACTGGGGTGCAAAGGAGCAAAATAAATAACAGTATGGGGATGAGGTATTTGGCTGGGCTATTTACAGATGGGCTATGTACAGGTGCTGTGATCTGTGAGCTGCTCTGTCAGCTGGTGTGCCGTTTACTGAGGAGTGGCTTCCGTCTGGCCACTCTACCATAAAGGCCTGATTGGTGGAGTGCTGCAGAGTTGGTTGTCCTTCTGGAAGGTTTTCCCATCTCCACATAGGAACTCTGGAGCTCTGTCAGAATGATCATTGGGTTTTTGGTCACATCCTTGACCAAAGCCCTTCTCCCCAATATCTCAGTTTGGCCTGGCGGCCAGCTCTAGGAAGAGTCTTGGTGGTTCTAAACTTCTTCCATTTAAGAATGATGGAGGCCACTATGTTTTTGAGGACCTTCAATGCTGCAGAAATGTTTTGTTACCCTTCCCCAGACCTGTCTCGACACAATCCTGTCTGAGACAATTCCTTTGACCTCAGTGCATGTCAGAGCAAAAACCAAGCCATGTCAACTGTGGGACCTTATATAGACAGGTGTGTGTCTTTCCAAGTTGTGTCCAATCAATTGAATTTACCACAGGTGGACTCTAAGTTGTTGAAACATCTCAACGATGATCAATGGAAACAGGAAGCACCTGAGCTCAATTTTGAGTGTCATAGCGAAGGGTCTGAATACTTATGTAAATAAGGTATTTCTGTTTTTTCTATTTAATCCATTTTAGAATAAGGCTGTAACTAACTTAACTAAATGTGGAAAAAGTCAACGCATCTCAATACTTTCCGAAGGCACTGTATATTTTAATTAAATTTTCTAGCCGATACTTGTAAGTCGTGCTGAGATCAGCTGCATCATGGTTTGTATGATGTGCGTAGTTCCATTCCACGTTATACAGTATAATACAACACAGTAATACAGTTCACACTCAAAAAGATTAGCCCGCTGGAGCTAGTTTTCATTTATTTACCCAAGAGTGCAAATAGTTAGCTACTGGGCAGTAGCCTATATCATACTCTATATGTATTGGATAACGGCACAATCATTTGGCTATTAAATGTTGTTAATGTAGGGCTCATTAAATGTATTTAATATATGACTCATCAGGCTGGAATTTAAATGCTGATCAAAGCCGTAATCAAATCCAGACATATTTGTATGCTGTATAATTGGTCTATTTACAGTATAATGCTGTATAATAGGTCTATTTACAGTATAATGCTGTAGAATAGGTCTATTTACAGTATAATGCTGTATAATGCTTTTGAATGACACTTCCGGTTTTGCCAGAAAATACCCGGATACCTGGGAGAAAAGTGATTTATTCTCAGGATGGAACATTTTGTAACCCCTTCCTTTCTGTTTGGCCTTGTGTTCCACTAACCCCGTCCTCTCTGCGTCCCAGTGAAGATGCAGCCCGGCAGCTGCTGCCGTGGCAACAAAGCCCGGGACACAAGAATTGAGGGCCGGCCTCTAAACAAGGCTAACTATTGTCCCCCTTTAGTAGTTTGGTGAAGAGATGCAGTGAATGAACAGGGTCCTTTCCTAAAATAAGGACTATGTTTGTTTGCAATTCCGAAGTAAGACACTTCATTGCTGCATCCATAGTGTGAAATTTCACCCCTTTATGATTTAAACACATAGAACTTTTTTCAATTTTACCGGTATTCATCAATGTTGGTTCCTGATCAACCCTGTTGCTGTGAGCTGGCAAAACAAAGGGTCAATCCCAACACTGGCTTGCACTCATGTAATGCAAAATGGAGTTTAATGCTCTTACATGGCGCTTTGAAAAGGATTAGCCCTCGGTTCTTTTATTTATTTCAACTAAAAGACAGTCGCCCAAATTGAATCTGACCACATGGTATTTCAAGTGTTTTTCTCCTCCCTGAAATAGTTAGATAAGACACATCTGATCGGGAAATGGTTCTGTAGAAGTGTCATTGGGCTTATGTAAAAGCTCCCATGTGACAAAAACCTTTGTTTTGTGTCGTCAGGACGCGGATAGGTTTTCGTGATGAGTACGGGTGGGGCTAGTGGTTGTGCCCAGTGGGTATTTTACGCATCAACAACCTGCTGTATGGCTTTGGTGAGTGATCCAACAAGCTTGAATAACTCCTGCTCCTTGACTTCCATTGATGTCTAAGGATTCCATAGATGTCCACCATATTACTTTTCACCCATCCTGTCCTGTCATTAGGGGGAAGACTAGATTTTTTTATTTAACTAGGCAAGTCTGTTAAGAACAAAGTCTTATTTACAAACACGGCCTAGGAACAGTGGGTTTAACTGCCTTGTTCAGGGGCAGAACGACAGATTATTTATTTTTTTACCTTGTCAGCTCGGGGATTCGATCCAGCAACCTTTCGGTTACTGGCCCAACGCTCTAACCACTAGTCTAGCTGCCGCCCCGATAATAAACACCTTTTCTCTTTGGACACAGCCTAGGTCTACCTACCAAGCGTGCCTGAGTCTGAGTGTGAAAGATAGTGAGGGAAGCAGGGAGGTGTTGGTGAATAATACCACAGACCCACTGATCCGTGACTGAGTGGGGGACAAAGGCCTACGGTGAAGAGTCCACCGAGGGAGAGAGAGAGGACCCCCACCCCTCCTCCTCAGCCCCTGTGTTGCTGTCCCCATACTGTCGCTGTGTGACGGTGCACCTCCCTCCCACACTGGATGAGAAGGGGATAAACTAGGTCTCTGACTGTCTACTCAGACACACTTTACCCGGGCATGCTTTCTGTGTTTGTCCCTGGGACTAGATGATCGAGGTGGGTGAGTGATTATTTTTTGTGATCGTGTTTAAGTTCGGTTAGGCTGATTTATTTTTTATAAATGTAAATTTTAATTTAATATGAGTAGAGAAAATAACCCCACAACCAGTCTGTGGGTCTCTTTGCCCAGACTTTAGTTAGCCAGCTCAACACTACAGATCAATGCAAGTCTATTCTGAAATCTTGTCTTCCAATACACTTTATGGTAGCCGTATTTTCAGAAAGATTCTCCGATGCCACTGTAAGATACAGACCAGGCCTTGGGCCATACCCATCATGCACTATTTATTGTTCTACCTCCTGTAGAGTATTGGGGGGGGGGTGTACCTGCCTGTGGGTTTCCCTATGGAGCGCCACACAATGCAGCAGGCGTGGATGATCTTCCTTTCACTGGCCCTGCTTCCCTTTATGGCTCACCACTAAGGGAGGGGTGTGTGACTGTAATTTATTTATTCATTCACCTTTATTTAACCAGGTAGGCCAGTTGAGAACAAGTTCTCATTTACAACTGCGACCTGGCCAAGATAAAGCAAAGCAGTGTGACACAAACACAGTGTTACACATGGAATAAACAAACGTACAGTCAATAATACAATAGAAAAATCTATATACAGTGTATATAGAGTGTATATATATACAAATGATTAGTGTGTGTGACTGTATTAGTGTGTGTGACTGTATGTGTTTGGACCTGGCTCATTCATCATCCCATCCAGTCAAGGGAAAATCCAACTTCTTCTCTTGGGAGCAATTTGAATGCCTTTCATATCGAGCCCTGCAATAATGTGAGAGAAAGTGAGGTTTGCCATTTTTTAAAGACCAAATAATGAACTAACCAACTCCTCAGTTACTGCCCCAGGCAAAATCAGTGCATTCTCATGCATTTCATGAGGTGAAGTGGAATGATAATTTTCACTGAAGGCTGAAAGTTGTAGGCCTACCTTCCCAAACCACCCTTCCAACATCTTCAAGACTTGACATCAAGTGCATTACTTAATTACAAGTAGACCTAGGGTTTGGAATCATCCTAGTGAGTGAAATGTGCTTCCATTCTGACTTTGGATTAGGTTAGTTGGAGCAACCAAAAGTTGGTCAAATCTTGTCTATTCATGATTCAAAGACTTTGTATAGTATCTCATCGGAAACGGACTGAAACTCCAAAGGACCCAGAATAGATGAAGGCAAGGGAGCACAGAGAGACCAGCCAGCATCCGCTGGAGAAATGAAAGGAGATGGAAATACAGCTTTTTTAATTTTAGCACTTGAAGATGGGGCTCTGGCAGCAATTCTGTTCTGGTGCTTTCAACTTTGGCCCGTACATATTTGGCCCATGAGGAGGATGTGTGAAGGAGTGTTTTTCATTCATCTTCATCCTCTGGTTCTATAGCTCCATGAATTAACCCCTCTGTGAGCAGAGGATGTTTATGTTGGCTTTGGGCAGCTTTTTGTTTTTTTTTCCACATTCACTGTTAAAGTGAACACTTTTTTTTTTTCAGTTACACATATTTGGACACAACAAAGTGATGAAAAGTGTATGCCTTTTTGAAATTCTGATTTGTTTCATAATTTGGTAATTTCCTGTGATTTAGTATCGAGTACTGGCTTTAACCAGGAGCAACATTTTCCCCATGACAGTTTATGCAGTTGTGTGTGTTAACTTCCCTTTCAAGTCAAAGTGATTTTCCTTCAGGTGCCTCTGTCCTCCACTAAACTGTGATGAAAGACTTCTGAGGTGGCGTTTTGAAACCCTCTTGCTGCAGTGTCTTACTTTGGGTTGAATTTTTTTAAACCTTTTTATAGTAAAGCATTTGCAGGTTAACAATAAAATACAATTCCTAATGTGATGAGTAGCCAAGATTCAGTAGCAGTTATCACTGTAGCGTAAGTTAATTTAACTTGTGACTGTTTGCAACGCAAAATAGACAATTATGAACAGAGCACACGTTTCGAGGGAGGGAGACACAAGATGTTGCCTAATTTTAAAACTGGGCACAAATGGATTTCGCAGAGAAAAGCGCTCAACTCGATCCAACACTGTGTTGCTTGCTAGACTAGTGGGGCTAGTACGCCAACTTGTTTTTGTTTGACATGGGCAGGAACAGGCCTGCAAGCCGAGGCTGAGAGAATGCCATGTTCCCTGTTTGATATTGTTCCCTTTTCACCAAGGTTAGAATGATAAACGAATAGAAAATAGAAGCTCTAGATCACTTCATATTCACCATGAGGAGACAGAAATAAATAAAATCATTCAAAATAGGTAAGCATGATTTGGCCCCAGATCTTTCGCTTAAAAAATAAATAAATAACAGCTGTGGTTTGTTTTAAATCACAAGCGCATAGCTTACAACTGGAGGCCCGCAGCAAGTACCAACTGGATCAGGAATGGGCAACTGGCGGCCCGCAGCAAGTACCAACTGGATCAGGAATGGGCAACTGGCGGCCCGCAGCAAGTACCAACTGGATCAGGAATGGGCAACTGGCGGCCCGCAGCAAGTACCAACTGGATCAGGAATGGGCAACTGGCGGCCCGCAGCAAGTACCAACTGGATCAGGAATGGGCAACTGGCGGCCCGCAGCAAGTACCAACTGGATCAGGAATGGGCAACTGGAGGCCCGCAGCAAGTACCAACTGGATCAGGAATGGGCAAGTGGAGGCCCGCAGCAAGTACCAACTGGATCAGGAATGGGCAACTGGCGGCCTGCAGCAAGTACCAACTGGATCAGGAATGGGCAACTGGCGGCCTGCAGCAAGTACCAACTGGATCAGGAATGGGCAACTGGCGGCCCGCAGCAAGTACCAACTGGATCAGGAATGGGCAACTGGCGGCCTGCAGCAAGTACCAACTGGATCAGGAATGGGCAACTGGCGGCCCGCAGCAAGTACCAACTGGATCAGGAATGGGCAACTGGCGGCCCGCAGCAAGTACCAACTGGATCAGGAATGGGCAACTGGCGGCCCGCAGCAAGTACCAACTGGATCAGGAATGGGCAACTGGCGGCCTGCAGCAAGTACCAACTGGATCAGGAATGGGCAACTGGCGGCCCGCAGCAAGTACCAACTGGATCAGGAATGGGCAACTGGAGGCCCGCAGCAAGTACCAACTGGATCAGGAATGGGCAACTGGCGGCCCGCAGCAAGTACCAACTGGATCAGGAATGGGCAACTGGAGGCCCGCAGCAAGTACCAACTGGATCAGGAATGGGCAACTGGAGGCCCGCAGCAAGTACCAACTGGATCAGGAATGGGCAACTGGCGGCCCGCAGCAAGTACCAACTGGATCAGGAATGGGCAACTGGCGGCCCGCAGCAAGTACCAACTGGATCAGGAATGGGCAAGTGGAGGCCCGCAGCAAGTACCAACTGGATCAGGAATGGGCAACTGGCGGCCTGCAGCAAGTACCAACTGGATCAGGAATGGGCAACTGGAGGCCCGCAGCAAGTACCAACTGGATCAGGAATGGGCAACTGGCGGCCTGCAGCAAGTACCAACTGGATCAGGAATGGGCAACTGGCGGCCCGCAGCAAGTACCAACTGGATCAGGAATGGGCAACTGGCGGCCCGCAGCAAGTACCAACTGGATCAGGAATGGGCAACTGGAGGCCCGCAGCAAGTACCAACTGGATCAGGAATGGGCAACTGGCGGCCTGCAGCAAGTACCAACTGGATCAGGAATGGGCAACTGGCGGCCCGCAGCAAGTACCAACTGGATCAGGAATGCAGCAAACTTGCTTTAAAATTGCAAAATGTTTTCTCCGCCCCATGGCAAAATGTGTAGAATTGCAGCAAACTTGCTTTAAAATTGCAAAATGTTCTCTACGACCCTTGGCAAAATGTGCAGAATTACAGGAAATTCCCTTTAAAACGTAAATGTTTTCTCTTCGCTGTCACAAGGGGGTTGCTAAAATGTTTTGCTCGTGAAGAGGGGTGGGGGGGGGGTTATTGTGTGAACGCAGGCTCACGAGCCACTGCAGTCCCTTATGAGTCCCGTTTTTGATTGTTGAGTTGCGAATGTCAAATCAAACTTTATTTGTCACATGTCGAATACAACAAGTGTAGACCTTACCGTGAAATGCTTACTTACAAGCCCTTAACCAACAGTGCAGTTCAAGAACAGTTAAGAAAATATTTACCAAATAAACGAAAGTAATAAGTAATAAAATAACAATAACAAGGCTATATACCGTATTATACCGTGTACCGTATTGAGTCAGTGTGCGGGGGTACAGGTTAGTCGAGGTAATTTGTACATGTAGGTAGGGGTGAAGTGACTATGCATAGATAATAAACAGCGATTAGCAGCTGTGTACAAAACAAATGGAGGGGTGTCAATGTAAATAGTCCGATGACCATTTGATTAATTGTTCAGCAGTCTTATGGCTTGGGGGTAGAAGCTGTTAAGGAGCCTTTTGATCCTAGACTTGGCGCTCTGGTACCGCTTGCCGTGCGGTAGCAGAGAGAACAGTCTAGGACTTGGGTGACTGGAGTCTGACAATTTTATGGGCTTTCCTCTGACACCGCCTATTATATAGGTCCTGGATGGCAGGAAGCTTGGCCCCAGTGATGACCTTACGGTCAGATGCCGAGCAGTTGCCATACCAGGCGGTGATGCAACCTGTCAGGATGCTCTCAATGGTGCAGCGGTATAACTTTTTGAGGATCTGGGGACTCATGCCCTCCTCCTGAGGGAGGAAAAGGTTTTGTTGTGCCCGCTTCACGATTTCTCTTGGTGTGTTTGGACCATGATAGTTTGTTGGTGATGTGGACACCAAGGAACTTGAAACTCAAGACCCGCTCAACTACAGCCCCACTGATGTTAATGGGGGCCTGTTCGGCCCGCCTTTTCCTGTAGTCCACGATCAGCTCCTTTGTCTTGCTCACATTGAGGGAGAGGTTGTTGTCCTGGCACCATACTGCCAGGTCTCTGACGACCTCCCTATAGGCCGTCTCGTCGTTGTCGTTGATCAGGCCTATCAATGTTGTGTCGTCAGGAAACTTAATGATGGTGTTGGAGCCGTGACTGGCAAAGCAGTCGTGGGTGAACAAGGAATACAGGAGGGGACTAAGTATACACCCCTGAGGGGCCCCAGTGTTGAGGCTCAGCGTGGCAGACGTTGTTGCCTACCCTCACCACCTGGGGATGGCCCGTCAGGAAGTCCAGGATCCAGTTGCAGAGGGAGGTGTTTAGTCCCCCCAGGGTCCTTAGATTAGTGATGAGCTTTGAGGGCACTATGGTGTTGAACGCTGAGCTGTAGTCAATGAATAGCATTCTCACATAGGTGTTCCTTTTTGTCCAGGTGGGAAAGGACGGTGTGGAGCTAAATTTTTAAAGATTTGTGTCCATAGTGCCCACAAAGCTCATCACTAAGCTAAGGACACAATGGCAGGTATGTGAAGCTGCATGCACTAAGGAATGTAATCAGGATTGGGGCTCACGCTCGCTCCCTCAGGGCATTTGAGCCTCTCTGTCTCTCTGTCTCTGCGCGAGTGCTGTTCACAACAAGCTTTTTTCCAACAAACTTAGTGCTGTGACTGCTGTTACCCAATCTTGTCCTATGCTTAGGTTAAGAATAGGATTTTTGTAGTCTGCATAGATGGGCTCCCGAGTGGTGCAGCGGTCTAAGGCACTGCATGTCATTGCTATAGGCATCGCTACAGACTCCCTGGTTCGATTCCAGGCTGTATCACAACCGGCCATGGTTGGGAGTCCCATAGGGCGGTGCACAATTGGCCCAGCATCGTCTGGGTTAGGGTTTGGCTGGTGTAGGCTGTCATTGTAAATAAGAATTTGTTCTTATTGACTTGCCTAGTTAAATTTAAAAAATGAATGCATGCAATGCATTATTATAAAGGTGATCGTCAGCACCCCCTACTCAAAACAACTTCCCGCAGCTATGTCTTGTATGCAACCGCCTAATCTAGGCTTACGAAAAGGGGAAACACATTGTGTAATATGACATCTAACATGGAGGAAATTATTGTCCAAAGAAAGTTTTAAACTGCCACTGACTATTTCAAAACACCAGAGTGAATGTTTCCAAACTATGTTTTCCTGCGATTGTATTTTGAAATATTAAGATATTTCCCCAAATCCCGATGACATTCCTTCGTGCATGCAGCTTCACATACCTGCCATTTGTGTTTACACACATCTTTAATCACAGCAACAATTATTCACAGAATACTCCTATATTAGCCTACGTTGTGAAGGAAACGATCGAAGCCAAGTTCCACTGTCTCTGTATACTCCATCTGCAGAACATGCTGCTGAGTGGAAAAGCACAAGGGTTACATTTGTATTTTCATTTGTAGACCTTACTACAGGTGTATTGTGGTTGTACTTCTGGAGGTAACATAAGAAAGACGGTTTATTGACTTGCTCTACTATCGCAACATGAAGTAATGAACTGAGGTTTTCCTCAGAGGGTTTTTCCATCGAAAAGGACCCATGAGCACCAACATGTGAAATTCATAGGAGCATGTTAAATTGGGTGACAAATGAAAGTGAAGTCTATTTTTAGGGTATTTTTAGGGTAATTTTAATTTCACCTTTTTATTTAACCAGGTAGGCTAGTTGAGAACAAGTTTTCATTTATAACTGCGACCTGGCCAAGATAAAGCAAAGCAGTTCGACACAAACAACAGAGAGTTACACATGGAATGAAGGAATTGATACATTTCTCAACCATTTTCATCTAAAACATTTGGCATAAGTAAAGGCTTTGACTTAAATCAAATCAAATTTGTATTAGTCACATGCGCCGAATACAACAGGTGTACTTACGAGCCCCTAACCAACAATGCAGTTTAAACAAAAAAAAATACTGATAAGATATGAAAGTAACAAGTAATTAAAGAGCAGTTGATTTCTGGATAAACAGATGGAAAAGGGGTCTTTAGAAAACATCTACCAGAAAGTCTTAAAATGTATCAGAAATACTGTACCAGTCTGGACACACTTATTCATCCCAGGGTTTTTCTTTATTTTTTACTTTTTTCTACATTGTATAATAATAGTGAAGACATCAAAACTATGAAATAACACATATGGAATCATATAGTAACCAAAACCTGGTACTTTCACTTCGTGGCAAATAATGCAAGCGACTTCACTTACTAATTTCTCTGAACTGGGGGGGAAAAACAGGCCACCTACCTCGCGTTAGTTAGCGCGTTCGAAGGCCGGGCACACCGGGGCGAAGGCCGGGCACACCGGGGCGTGGTTTCACTAGGCTACTGATGTTCCCTAGGGTTGTTTGGCTTGTAGATCAATTACTTGTAGATCAATGACCGACCAACACAGTTACATGCTCAGTTCAACACTGAATGAAAATGAGGTATTTTCGGAAAGTAGAAAGTAAATAATATGAGCAACAACAAAAAAAATATGAATTGGCGATTCGTAACGTTTTTTTGTTGTATTTTTTGAAGATTTTATCCCCTTTTTCTCCCCAATTTTCGTGGTATCCAATCGCTAGTAATTACTATCTTGTCTCATCGCTACAACTCCCGTACGGGCTCGGGAGAGACGAAGGTCGAAAGCCACGCGTCCTCCGAAGCACAACCCAACCAAGCCGCACTGCTTCTTAACACAGCGCGCCTCCAACCCGGAAGCCAGCCGCACCAATGTGTCAGAGGAAACACCGTGCACCTGGCCCCCTTGGTTAGCGCGCACTGCGCCCGGCCCGCCACAGGAGTCGCTGGAGCGTGATGAGACAAGGATATCCCTACCGGCCAAACTCTCCCTAACCCGGACGACGCTAGCCCAATTGTGCGTCGCCCCACGGACCTCCCGGTCGCGGCCGGCTGCGACAGAGCCTGGGCGCGAACCCAGAGACTCTGGTGGCGCAGCTAGCACTGCGATGCAGTGCCCTAGACCACTGCGCCACCCGGGAGGCCCGATTCGTAACGTTTTGATTCGATTTTCTGACCCCTGCCTGTAGTTCTCACAGAAACCACTTCATGTCACCATTTTGTCCCCCAACCCTTTCCTTGTTGTCACTACTCTTGCTCAAAAAAAAAAAAAATGCCATCTCTCATCACAATTTAAGTCACTCCCCCAAAATTATTTTTAGGTAGGGTTGCGTTTTACCCCAAGTTATCCTACATTTGACCTGTGTTACGTTTAGCCCCACTCTCCCCTATGCACTCACTGTGTGAGTGGTAATGTGCTTAACCATGCTGCTAAAAACGCTGGGTTTAAAATGGTGCAGTTCGTTCATATTTAGGAATTGAGAAATAATTAAAGTAGGAATGGAACGTTTTGGATCGCCATCTTTTTAACAAAGACCGATAAAACTGCTGGTGTTGTGCATTGGCTGCTTGTCAGAATGCAGGGCTCCCTCCCTGTGGCACTGGTAACTTGGATTTCTCTAGCCTAAAACACACAACAACAAGCCGACTAGGTAAATAGATCAACTATTCTGCACTGGAGTTGTCAAACTCATTACTCCTTTTGTTTGCAGAGGAAAAGTAAATGTGGATTGGTTCTAGTATCTTCAGTGTGCCTCGATAGAAATATTTGTGTTTCATATTTTTGGGGAGCAATCACGTCTCACCATACCAATGGACTCACACTTCAGCTCGACTGACATGACTGCTGAAAAAGGTGAAAGTCCCAGACAGTCAATTGCACATTTATTTTCCCTTAAGAAAACAAGTATGAGAACACCAACACATTTGCTATTATGTGTGGTTGCACAAGGCCAGGTGTTAATGTGAATCGTCTCGGCCTCAGGTAGTGTTGGACACTAGCCGAAGGTAGCCGAGCAATACACTTGTATTGTGTCTGTGTAGGTCACCAGACTCAATGGCATATGCCTGTACTCCGGGCTCATTGTGAGTGAAGTAGCACCACAGCTAAGTAGAGAAGAGTGTCAGAAACACAATCACACAGACGGGAGCCTGCGGCCAGTCTCTCCTGTCTTATTAAGACAAGGAATATCTCTAACCCACAAACCCAGATAGTGACCACTTGGAGAACCGTACGCATACACTGCACTTTGACCATTTATTTGTATGTGTGACTGTGTGTGTGACTGTGTGTGTGACTGTGTGTGTGACTGTGTGTGTGTGTGTGTGACTGTACACTTGAACACATTTCACATGTGTATGGGTAGTGTTAATGTGACGACTGTACAAACGGTCAGCTCACCTCTTGCCTCTCCTCTCTATCCCAGGTGTGACTGACCCGGTCAGGAGCCTACTGCCCTGAGAGGCTCTCTGGATCTCTGCCTCCTCCTCTCAGGCTGCGTCCCCCACCCCCACCCACCCAAGCCTGCGCTACAGTACCCCCTCCCCCACCCCACCGTGGGACTTTGGAGCATCATCCTAGCCTAGCAGTGAGGGATACTAGACCCTGGAACACGTTAAGACTGCTAAGTGATGAGCGAGTTCTGGTTGTGTTTCAACTGCTGTATTGCAGAGCAGCCCCAGCCGGTAAGTGACCCCACAACCAATTGAGTCATTTTATGTCACACTTTTTAATAGCGCTGTAGTATAGAACACACCCATTTAACTATGTGATTGGTGTTTTGTTAGGGGTTTCTAAGCTCTTATTAGTTCAAATGTAAGTATGTGACACTCAGGGTTAAGTGTGTGTGTGTGTGAACTGCCTGTAGTGGCCTGTATCCTCCAACTCAGAGACCCCTAGCCTCAGACCCCTAGCCTCAGACCCCTAGCCTCAGACCCCTAGCCTCAGACCCCTAGCCTCAGACCCCTAGCCTCTGACCCCTAGCCTCCACCAGTGTACCATAGGGCTCGGTGGAGAAATGATCCTAACATCCATCAGACTTTCAGATCTAGGAGAAGGAGTCGTGGGTAGGAGCTGGGGTCCGTCGTGGGTAGGAGCTGGGGTCCATCGTGGGTAGGAGCTGGGGTCCGTCGTGGGTAGGAGCTGGGGGTGGGTCTGTGTTATGTGGGGTGGATTAGGTCTGTTTTAAACACCCAAGCAAGGCAGGAGATGTTACATTTTTGTTGTTAAAAATGTTCTAATTATAAAATCAGTCCCATCCATCAACTACAGTACAGAGTGATTTATTTCAATGTTGAGAAACATGCTCCCTCTTCCAACAAGTAGGATACTGTGATCCCCAGTGTGTGTGTGCACACACTGTGTTGCTTTCTGTACTGTCTCTGTGCAATGTGAATGCCCTCCCTCTAGGCCTAAACTTTCAAATCAGTACACATCCCAGGAGATAGCTGCTGTCACAACACATTAATCCTCAACCCCCCCCCCCCCCCCCCCCCCCAATTCCCAGTCTGATCACACACACCCTGGAAACGTGGTCTAAAAATAGATGGAAATGTGTCTCTGATTAGATTTCTCCACAGCAGAAAATCCTTTGTTCTTCTCTACTTTTGAGTGGTGTCAGGTGTGTGTGTCTCCAACTGGTCCCCCCCCCCAAGTGTGTGTGTGTGTGTGTGTCTCCAACTGGTCCCCCCCCCCCCCCCCCCAGTGTGTGTGTGTTTTTCCAACTGGTCCCCCCCCCCCCCCAGTGTGTGTGTGTGTGTCTCCAACTGGTCCCCCCCCCCAGTGTGTGTGTGTGTCTCCAACTGGTCCCCCCCCCCCCCCCCCCCCCAGTGTGTGTGTGTGTCTCCAACTGGTTCCCCCCCCCCCCCCCCCCCAGTGTGTGTGTGTGTGTCTCCAACTGGTCCCCCCCCCCCCAGTGTGTGTGTGTGTGTCTCCAACTGGTCCCACCCCCCAGTGTGTGTCTCCAACTGGTCCCCCCCCAGTGTGTGTGTGTGTCTCCAACTGGTCCCCCCCCCCCCCCCCCAGTGTGTGTGTCTCCAACTGGTCCCCCCCCCCCCAGTGTGTGTGTGTCTCCAACTGGTCCCCCCCCCCCGATGTGTGTGTGTGTGCTCCAACTGGTCCCCCCCCCCCCCCCCCCCCCCAGTGTGTGTGTGTGCACGTGCATCTAGCTTTCTCCACAATAAGAGGTGAGGTTTCCCTCCCTCTGCCTTTTATGGCCAAAGCATGTGAAGAATCCTGAGCGTTTTTTTTCGGCTCTGTCCAAGCCGAGAGTTGATGATTCTGCTAAGCTTGGCCGACAAGAGGGCTGAGACCTTTTTATTTATATATATATATATATATTCTTTACCTTTTATTTAACTAGGCAAGTCAGTTAAGAACAAATTCTTATTTTCAATGACTGCCTACCAAAAGGCCTCCTGCAGAGACTGGGGCTGGGATAAAAATATATTTATTTTTTTATCCCCCGTCTCTGCAGGAGGCATATGCATGTGCGCACACACACATCACGACGAGAGACAACACTACATAGAGACCTAAGGCAGCAACACCTGACAACAACATGGTAGCAACTAGAGGTCGACCGATTAGTCGGAATGGCCGATTTTCAAGTTTTCATAACAATCGGAAATCGATTTGGACACTGATTTGGCCGATTATTATTATTTATTTTTTTACACCTTTATTTAACAAGGCAAGTCAGTTAAGAACACATTCTTATTTTCAATGACGGCCTAGGAACGGTGGGTTTAACTGCCTTGTTCAGGGGCAGAACGACAGATTTTTACCTTGTCAGCTCGGGGGATTCAATCTTGCAACCTTACAGTTAACTAGTCCAACCCTCTAACCACCGTCTTTACATTGCACTCCACGAGGAGCCTGCCTGTTACGCGAATGCAGTAAGAAGCCAAGGTAAGTTGCCAGCTAGCATTAAACTTATCTTATAAAAAACAATCAATCAATCATAATCACTAGTTAACTACACATGGTTGATGATATTACTAGTTTATCTAGCGTGTCCTGCGTTGCATATAATCGATGCGGTGACCATTCGCGAAACAGGACTGTCGTTGCGCCAACGTGTACCTAACCATAAACATCAATGCCTTTCTTAAAATCAATACACAAGTATATATTTTTTAAACCTGCATATTTAGTTAATATTGCCTGCTAACATGAATTTCTTTTAACTAGGAAAATTGTGTCACTTCTCTTGCAACAGAGTCAGGGTATATGCAGCAGTTTGGGCTGCCTGGCTCATTGCAAACTGTGTGAAAACTATGTCTTCCTAACAAAGACAACCAACTTCGCCAAACGGGGGATGATTTAACAAAAGCGCATTTGCGAAAAAAGCACAATCGTTGCACGACTGTACCTAACCATAAACATCGATGCCTTTCTTAAAATCAATACACAGAAGTATATATTTTTATACCTGCATATTTAGCTAAAAGAAATCCAGGTTAGCAGGCAATATTAACCAGGTGAAATTGTCACTTCTCTTGCGTTCATTGCACGCAGAGTCAGAGTATATGCAACAGTTTGGGCCGCCTGGCTCGGTGCAAACTAATTTGACAGAATTTTACGTAATTATGACATAACATTGAAGGTTGTGCAATGTAACAGGAATATTTAGACTTATGGATGCCACCCGTTAGATAAAATACGGAACGGTTCCGTATTTCACTGAAATAATAAACGTTTTGTTTTCGAGATGATAGTTTCCGGATTCGACCATATTAATGACCTAAGGCTCGTATTTCTGTGTGTTATGTTATAATTAAGTCTATGATTTGATATTTGATAGAGCAGTCTGACTGAGCGGTGGTAGGCAGCAGCAGGCTCGTAAGCATTCATTCAAACAGCACTTTCGTGCGTTTTGCCAGCAGCTCTTCGCAATGCTACACGCATTGCGCTGTTTATGACTTCAAGCCTATCAACTCCCGAGATTAGGCTGGTGTAACCGATGTGAAATGGCTAGCTAGTTAGCGAGTTGCGCGCTAATAGCATTTCAAACGTCACTCGCTCTGAGACTTGGAGTAGTTGTTCCCCTTGCTCTGCATGGGTAACGCTGCTTCGAGGGTGGCTGTTGTCGATGTGTTCCTGGTTCGAGCCCAGGTAGCGGCGAGGAGAGGGATGGAAGCTATACTGTTACACTGGCAATACTAAAGGGCCTATAAGAACATCCAATAGTCAAAGGTATATGAAATACAAATGGTATAGAGAGAAATAGTCCTATAATTCCTATAATAACTACAACCTAAAACTTCTTACCTGGGAATATTGAAGACTCATGTTAAAAGGAACCACCAGCTTTCATAGGTTCTCATGTTCTGAGCAAGGAACTTAAACGTTAGCTTTCTTACATGGCGCATATTGCACTTGCACTTACTTTCTTCTCCAACACTTTGTTTTTGCATTATTTAAACCAAATTGAACATGTTTCATTATTTATTTGAGGCTAAATTGATTTTATTGATGTATTATATTAAGTTAAAATAAGTGTTCATTCAGTATTGTCATTATTACAAATACATTTTAAAAATCGTCCGATTTAATCGGTATCGGCTTTTTTTGGTCCTCCAATAATCGGTATCGGCGTTGAAAAATCATAATCGGTCGACCTCTAGTAGCAACACATGGCAGCAGCACAACATGGTACAAACCTAACCCTAAGCTTGGCCGACCACAAGGCTGAAACCCTTGTCGCTCTGTCATACATGTCCCTTCCCATCTGACAAGACATACTGCTTCACACTCAAATGATTGGTTAATTGACCTTTCTATTGAATAACTATGTTAATTGACTCACCAAAGGCTTCCTGAGGATCACAATAAACGAATCCTGTCATACACACAACTCCATTTAGGTGAAGACGCATTGTATTAACCGATGGAAACTGGATTGATCTGCAGGATGATAAGGAGGATGATGGGCAAGGATTTTAAGTAGTGCTTTAATAGGTCTTGGGGTAGGCTAGAAAAACTCTGGTCTTCAAAACAATACTGACCCACCCACCCCTGCTCAACTAAGGAAACTATTTATCGCAAGTGGAAGCTGCTTCGCTGTCCTTTCTACTATAAGCCACAGGCTAACAACTTCCCATAAGCATAGATTGATAAAGAACGAATATCTGAAAATAGTTGTATTAGAATATTGAACTTTTTTATTTCCCTTTTCTTTTTTTTCTTTTTTACTGTTTCCTCCTGAATTTACACTGAATAAAAATATAAACGCAACGTGCAATAATCTTAACTGAGTTACAGTTCATATAAGTAAGTCGGTCAATTGAAATTCATTAGGCCCGAATCAAATTTGATTGGTCACATACACGTGGTTAGCAGATGTTAATGCTGAGTGTAGCGAGATGCTTGTGCTTCTAGTTCCAACAGTGCGGTAATAACCAACAAGTAATCTAATAAATTCACAACGACTACCTTATACACACAAATGTAAAGGAATGAATAAGAATATGTACATATAAGTATATGGATGAGTGATGGCTGTGTGGCATAGGCAAGATGCAGTAGATGGTATAGAATACAGTATATACATATGAGATGAGTAATGTAGGGTATGTAAACATTATTAAAGTGGCGTTATATAAAGTGACTAGTGATACCTTTATTAAATGTATTAAAGTGGCCAGAGATTTGAGTCGGTATGTTGGCAGCAGCCTCTGTTAGTTATGTCTGTTTAACCGTCTGATGGCCTTTAGATGGAAGCTGTTTTTCAGTCTCTACGTCCCAGCAATGATGCACCGGTACTGACCTCGCCTTCTGGATGATAGCGGGGTGAACAGGCAGTGGCTCGGGTGGTTGTTGTCCCTGATGATCTTTTTGGCCTTCCTGTGACATCGGGTACTCTAGGTGTCCTGAAGGGCAGGTAGTTTGTCCCCGGTGATGCGTTGTGCAGACCGCACTACCCTCTGGAGAGCCTTGCAGTTGAGGGCGGTGCAGTTGCCGTACCAGGCGGTGATATAGCCCGACAGGATGCTCTCGATTGTGCATCTGTAAAAGTTTGTGTTTTAGGTGACAAGCTAAATTTCTTCAGCCTCCTGGGGTTGCGCCTTCACCACGCTGTCTGTGTGGGTGGACCATTTCAGTTTGTCTGTGATGTGTACGCCAAAGCACTTAAAACTTTCCACCTTCTCTAGTACTGTCCCGTCAATGTGGATGGGGGGGGGTGCTCCCTCTGCTGTTTCCTGAAGTCCACGATCATCTCCTTTGTTTTGTTGACATTGAGTGTGAGGTTATTTTCCTGACACCACACTCCGAGTGCCCTCACCTCCTCTCTGTAGGCTGTCTCGTCGTTGTTGGTAATCAAGCCTACCACTGTAGTGTCGTCTGCGAACTTGATGATTTGAGTTGAAGGCGTACATGGCCACGCAGTCATGCGTGAACAGGGAGTACAGGAGAGGGCTGAGAACGCACCCTTGTGGGGCCCCGTGTTGAGGATCAGCGGGGTGGAGAAGGTCTTTCCTTCCTTCACCACCTGGGGGTGGTCCGTCAAAGTCCAGGACCCAGTTGCACAGGGCGGGGTCGAGACGCAGGGTTTGGAGATTAATGATAAGTTTGGAGGGTACTATGGGGTTAAATGCTGAGCAGTAGTCAATGAACAGCATTCTTACATGCATATTCCTCTTGTCCAGATGGGATAGGGCAGTGTGATGGTGATTGCATCTGTTGACCTATTGGGTCGGTAAGCAAATTGGAGTGGGTCTAGGGTGTCAGGTAGGGTGGAGGTGATATGGTCCTTGACTAGTCTCTCAAAGCACTTCATGATGACAGAAGTGAGTGCTACGGGGTGATAGTCATTGAGATCAGTTACCTTAGCTTTCTTGGGAACAGGAACAATGGTGGCCATCTTTAAGCATGTGGGGACAGCAGACTGGGATAGGGATTGATGAAAATGTCCATAAACACACCCGCCAGCTGGTCTGCGCATGCTCTGAGGACGCGGCTAGGGATGCCGTCTGGGCTGGCAGCCTTGCGAGGGTTAACATGTTTAAATGTTTTACTCACGTTGGCCACAGAGAAGGAGAGCCCACAGGCTTTGGTAGCGGACCGTGTCAGTGGTACTGTATTGTCCTCAAAGCGAGCAAAGTTGTTTTTAATTTGTCTGGGAGCAAGGCGTCGATGTCCGCAACGGGGCTGGTTTTCTTTATGTAATCCGGGATTGACTGTCACATACGTCTCGCGTTTGAGCTATTGAATTGCGACTCTACTTTGTCTCTATACAGACGCTTGTTTGATTGCCTTGCGGAGGAAAAAACTACACTTTGTATTCTGTCATGTTTCCAGTCGCCTTGCCATGATTAAAAGCGGTGGTCCGCGCGGGGGAGGGCTTTGTATGCATCGCGGAAGCAGTGGTCCAGAATGCTACCAGCTTGTGTCGCGCATATGATATGCTGATAGAATTTAGGAAGCCTCGTTCTCAGATTAGCTTTGTTAAAATCCCCAGCTACAATAAATGAAGCCTCATTTCTTATTCACAATCTATGGATTTCACATGACTGGGAATACAGATATGCATCTGTTGGTCACAGATACCCTTTTGAAGAACAAAAAAAGTAGGTGTGGATCAGAAAACCAGTCAGCATCTGGTGTGGCCACCATTTGCCTCATGCAGTGCGACATCTCCTTCCCATAGAGTTGATCAGGCTGATTGTGGCCTGTGGAATGTTGTCCCACTCTTCAATGGCTGTGCAAATGTAGTGGATATTGGCGGGAACTGGAACACGCTGTCGTACATGTCGATCCAGAGCATCCCAAACATGCTCAGTGGGTGACATGTCTGAGTATGCAGGCCATGGAAGAACTGGTACATTTGCAGCTTCCAGGAATTGTGTACAGATTCTTGCGACATGGGGCCGTGATTTATCATGCTGAAACATGAGGTGATGGCGGCGAATGAATGGCACAACAATGGGCCTCAGGATCTCGTCCCGGTATCTCTGTGCATTCAAATGGCCATTGATAAAATGCAATTGTGTTCGTTGTCCGTAGCTTATTCCTGCCCCATACCATAACCCCACCGCCACCATGGAGCCCTCTGTTCACAACATTGACATCAGCAGACCACTCGTCCACATGACGCCATACACGCTGTCTGCCATCTGCCTTGGTACAGTTGAAACCAGGATTCATCTGTGAAGAACACACTTCTCCAGGGTGCCAGTGGCCATCAAAGGTGAGTAGTTGCCCACAGAGTTGGTTACAATGCCAAACTGTAGTCAGGTCAAGACCCTGGTGAGGACGACGAGCATGCAGATGAGCTTCCCTGAGACGGTTTGTGCAGAAATCCTTTGGTTGTGCAAACCCACAGTTTCATCACCTGTCCAGGTGGCTAGTCTCAGCTGGGCTGGCTTGGTTACATGTCTGCGGTTGTGAGGCCGGTTGGACGTACTGTCAAATTCTCTAAAATGATATTGGAGGGGGCTTAATGTATTGAACATTCAATTCTCTGGCAACAGCTCTGGTGGACATTCCTGCAGTCAGCATACCAAATGCACGCTCGCTCAACTTGAGACATCTGTTATTGCGTTGTGACAGAATTGCATATTTTAGTGGCCTTTTATTGTCCTTAGAACAAGGTGCACCTGTGTAATGAGCATGCTGTTTAATCAGCTTCTTGATATGCCACACCTGTCAACTGGATGGATTATCTTGGCAAAGGAGAAATGCTCACTAACAGGGATGTAAACAAATTTGTGCACAATTGTAGAGAAATAAAGTTTTTGTGCATATAGAACATTTCTGGGATCTTTTATTTCAGCTCATGAAACATGGGACCAACACTTTACATGTTGCGTTTATATTTTTGTTCAGTTTAGGAAGATGTGTTTTAAGATAAGCAGTGCATGTGTGGTTCTGTGTGTGTGTGTGTGTGTGGTTCTGTGTGTGTGTGTGTGGCGTGTGCATGATTCTGTGTGTGGTATGCGCTTGTATGATTGTGTATGTCTGTGACAATGAAACTTTGTGTATGAATGAGCTTGTGTGTGAGCGTCTCTTTGTCCCAGATTTAACTAACCCTAACCCAGATTAGACTAAATTGCTAAAACAGGCATTGCACTTCTGATGAGCGGTGATGGGGAGGCCTATATAAATTAGACCATCCAGTAAGGAGAAGAGTGCCTGAGGACTTCCTCACGTGAACATTTCCCCCATCTACATCCAGAGAACTAGTGTGTCCTCATTCTGGGATGCCCAGCAATATGCCACATCCATCATTCTCATTCTGGGATGCCCAGCAATAGGCCACATCCATCATTCTCATTCTGCGATGCATAGCAATAGGCCACATCTAGCATTCTCTCCACATTTTATAACCTTTGTATTGTTTTATGATAGTCATATGTTCATTTTAACTGGCTCTTTTTATCCAAAGCAATTTCCAGTAAACTATGTGGTGCTTGTGGGATTCAAACCCACAACCCTGGTGTTGCCACTTGCCAGGCTCTGTGGGAACTGAATGATCAGTAGTGTGTTAATGGAAATATAAAGGCCTACATCATGCTGTTAATCCCAATAGCTTAGTGCTCTACACAGCCTTAAAGTATTCACACCCCTTGACTTTTTCCACAATTTTTTACAGCCTGAATTAAAAATGTATTATATTTCTATTTTGTGTCACTGGCCTACACACAAGACCCCATAATGTCAAAAGTGGAATTATGTTTTCAGAATTTTTTACAAATTAATTAAAAAATGAAAAGCTGAAATATATCTTTAGTCACTAAGTATACAACAGAATGTCGTCGGAGGAGATGGCTGCCATTTTACGGGCTCTTAACCAATTGTGCTATTGTGTGTGTTTTTCGCATTATTTGTAACTTATTTTGTACATAATATTTCTGCAACTGTCTCTAATGACCGAAAATAGTTTTTGGATATCAGGACAGAGTTTACTTTTTTCTGGATGAAGATTTTTTCTTTAACGAGTCGGATGCGAAGGATTTACTTCAGACACCCGACAAGGCCAACATCCCCGTCATTCACAGGAGAAAGAGAGAGGGATATCGGGGACGTAGGTCGCGGTGCCTTGTAAGGATCTGACGCAAAGTCATTGGATAACAAAATAGACGAGCTACGATTTTGAATATCCTGTAATATCTTGTGTTTCTCCGAGTCGTGGCTGAACGACAACATGGATAACATACAGCTGGCGGGGTTTACGCTGCATCAGCAAGATAGAACAGCTGCCTCCGGTAAGATAAGGGGTGGCGGTCTGTGTATATTTGTAAACAGCTGGTGCACAAAGTCTAATAGGGACGTCTCGAGGTTTTGCTCACCTGAGGTAGAGTATCTCATGATAAGTTGTAGACCACACTATTTACCAAGAGTTGTCATCTATGTTCTTCGTAATTGTCGATCTACCACCGATGCTGGCACTAAGTCCGCACTCAATGAGATGTATAAAGCAAACAGGAAAATGCTCATCCAGAGGCGGCGCTCCTAAGGGCCTGGGACTTGAATGCAGAAACACTTAAATCTGTTTTACCTCATTTCTACCAGCATGTCATATGTGCAACCAGAGGGGGAAAAAACTCTAGACAACCTTTACTCCACACACAGACGCATACAAAGCTCTCCCTCGCCTTCCATTTAGCAAATCTGACCATAATTCTATCCTCCTGATTCCTGCTTACAAGCAGAAACTAAAGCAGGAAGCACAGGTGACGCGGTAAATTATGAAGTGGTCAGATGATGCAGAAGCTAAGCTACAGGACTGTTTTGCTAGCACAGACTGGAATATATTCCGGGATTCTTCCGATGGCATTGAGGAGTACACATCAGTCGCTGGCTTCATCAGTAAGTGCATCGATGACATCGTCCCCACGGTGACAGTACATACATACCCCAAACAGAAACAAAGGATTACAGGCAATATCCGCACTGAGCTAAAGGGTGGAGCTGCCGCTTTCAAGGAGCTGGACTCTAACCCGGACGCTTATAAGAAATCCCGCTATGCCCTCCGACGAACCATCAAACAGGCAAAGCGTCAATACAGAACTAAGATTGAATCGTACTACACCGGCTCCGACGCTCGTCAGATGTGACAGGGCTTGCAAACTATTACAGACTACAAAGGTAAGCACAGCCGCAAGCTGCCCAGTGACGCAAGCATACCAGACGAGCATGCATGAGAGCATCAGCTGTTCTGGACGACTGTGTGATCACGCTCTCCGTAGCCGATGTGTGTAAGACCTTTTAAACAGGTCAACATTCACAAGGCTGCGGGGCCAGACGGATTACAATGTCGTGTACTCCGAGCATGTGCTGACCAACTGGCAAGTGTCTTCACTGACATTTTCAAACTGTCCTTGACCTGAGTCTGTAATACCAACATGTTTCAAGCAGACCACCATAGTCCCTGTTCCCAAGAACACTAAGGTAACATGCCTAAATGACTTCCGACCCATAGCACTCACGTCTGTAGCCATGAAGTTCTTGGAAAGTTGGTCATGGCTCACATCAACACCATTATCCCAGAAACCCTAGACCCACTCCAATTTGCCGTACCGCCCCAACAGATCCACAGATGGTGCAATCTCTATTGCACTCCACACTGCCCTTTCCCACCTGTACAAAAGGAACACCTACGTGAGAATGCTATTCGTTCACTACAGCTCAGTGTTCAACACCATAGTGCCCTCAAAGGTCATCACTAAGCTAAGGACCCTGGGACTGAAAACCTCCCTCGCAACTGGATTCTGGACTTCCTGACGGGTCGCCCCCAGGTGGTAAGGGTAGGTAACAACACATCTGCCACGTTGATCCTCAACACTGGAACCCCTGAGGGCTGTGTACTTAGACCCCTCCTGTACTCCCTGTTCACCCATGACTGCATGGCCAGGCACGACTTAAACACCATTATTAAGTTTGCTGGCGACACAACAGCCTGATCACCGACAACTATGAGACCGCCTATAGGGAGGAAGTCAGAGACCTGGCCGTGTGGTGCTAGGATCACAACCTCTCCCTCAACGTGATCAAGACAAAGGAGATGATTGTGAACTACAGGAAAAGGAGGACCGAGCACGCCTCCATTCTCTTAGACGGGGCTGTAGTGGAGCAGGTTGAGAGCTTCAAATTCCTCGGTGTCCACATCTCCAACGAACTATCATGGTCCAAACATACCAAGACAGTCATGAATAGGGCATGAAAAGCCTATTTCCCCTCAGGAGACTGAAAAGATTTAGCATGGGTCCTCAGATCCTCAAAAGGTTCTTCAGCTGCACCATCGAGAGCATCCTGACTGGTATGGCAACTTCTCAGCCTCCGACCGCAAGGCACTACAGAGGGTAGTGCGTACGGCCCAGTCATCACGGGGACCAAGCTTCCTGCTATCCAGGACCTCTATACCAGGCAGTGTCAGAGGAAGGCCCTAAAAATTGTCAGACTCCAGCCAACCTAGTCATAGACTGTTCTCTCTGCTACCGCACAGCAAGCGGTACCAGAGCACCAAGTCTACGTCCAAAAGGCTTCTTAACAGCTTCTATCCTCAAGCCATAAGATCCCTGAACAGCTAATCAACTGGCTACCCAGACTATTTGCATTGTCCCACCCTCTCTTTTACGCTGCTGCTACTCTGGTTATTATCTATGCATAGCCACTTTAATAACTATACCTACATGTACATATTACCTCAATTACCTTGACTAACCTGTGCCCCCGCACATTGACTCTGTACCGGTACCCCCCTGTATATAGCCTCCACATTGACTCTGTACCAGTACCTCCTGTATATAGCCTCCACATTGACTCTGTACCAGTACCACCTGTATATAGCCTCCACATTGACTCTGTACCAGTACACCCTGTATATAGCCTCCACATTGACTCTGTACCAGTACACCCTGTATATAGCCTCCACATTGACTCTGTACCAGTACACCCTGTATATAGCCTCCACATTGACTCTGTACCAGTACACCCTGTATATAGCCTCCACATTGACTCTGTACCAGTACACCCTGTATATAGCCTCCACATTGACTCTGTACCAGTACACCCTGTATATAGCCTCCACATTGACTCTGTACCAGTACACCCTGTATATAGCCTCCACATTGACTCTGTACCAGTACCACCTGTATATAGCCTCCACATTGACTCTGTACCAGTACCACCTGTATATAGCCTCCACATTGACTCTGTACCAGTACACCCTGTATATAGCCTCCACATTGACTCTGTACCAGTACACCCTGTATATAGCCTCCACATTGACTCTGTACCGGTAACACGCTGTATATAGCCTCCACATTGACTCTGTACTGGTACCCCCTGTATATAGCCTCCACATTGACTCTGTACCAGTACCACCTGTATACAGCCTCCACATTGACTCTGTACCGGTACCCCCTGTATATAGCCTCCACATTGTTATTTTACTGCTGCTCTTTAACTATTTGTTATTTTTCTTTTTTTACTTATCTATTTTTTAATTATCACTTATTTTTCTTAACTGCGTTGTTGGTTAAGGGCTTGTAAGCATTTCACTGTGTTGTATTCGGCGCATGTGACAAATAATTTGATTTGATTTTTTTCAACCCCTTTTGTTATAGGCAAGCCTAAATAAGTTAATAAGTAAAAATGTGCTTAACAAGTCACATAATTAGTTGCATGGACTCACTCTTCGTGCAATAATAGTGTTTAACATGATTTTTGAATGACTACCTCATCTCTGTACCCCACACATAATTATCTGTAAGGTCCCTCAGTCAAGCAGTGCATTTCAAACACAGTTTCAACCACAAAGACCAGGGGTGTTTTCCAATGCCTCACAAAGAAGGGCACCTATTGGTACATGGGTAAAACAAATTGAAACAGATATTGAATATCCCTTTGAGCATGGTGCAGTTATTAATTACACTTTGGATGGCGTATCAATACACCCAGTCACTACAAAGATACAGGCATCCTTCCTAACTCAGTTGCCGGAGAGGAAGGAAACCACACAGGGATTTCACTATGAGGCCAATGGGGACTTAAAAACACTTACAGAGTTGAATGGCTGTGATGGGAGAAAACGGAGGATGGATCAACAACATTGTAGTTACTCCACAATACTAACTTAAATGAGAGTGAAAAGGAAACCTGTACATAAAAAAACATATTTCAAAACATGTATCCGTTTTGCTATAAGGCACTAAAGTAAAACTGCAAAAAACGTGGCAAAGAAATTAATTTCATGTCCTGAATACAAAGCGTTATGTTTGTGGCAAATCCAACGCAACACATCAGAGAACCACTCTGCATATGTTCCGGCTTCATGTTATGTGTATGCTTGTCCTAGTCAAGGACTAGGGAGTTTTTTTAGGATAAAAAGAAACAGAATAGAGATAAGCACAGGCATAATCCTAGAGGAAAACCTGGCTCAGTCTGCTTTCCATCAGACACTGGGAGACAAATTCACCTTTCAGCAGGACAACAACATTAAACACAAGGGCAAATATACACTGGAGTTGCTTACAAAGACCACATTGAATGTTCCTGAGTAGGGCTGTGGCGGTCACAAAATTTCGTCAGTCGGTGATTGTCAAGAAAATATCTGTTGGTATCACGGTAATTTACCGTTAATTAACATAAACACATTTAGCATCTCCTGGCCTCCACATAGCCTACAAGCCATTTTAAAAAGTCTAATAAATCCATGTAATATATCCTACACAATAAATCCATTGTTTATTTTAGACAGGTCTAAAGAAGCATGATATGAAGAAAATGTAGTCTATTTCAGAAGAAAATAATAGTATTTGAGGGAGTGTGCACATGCTGCTATTCTGTGTTTAGCGGCTAGTTACATATAGGTACTCCTATATGCTTAATTTAGAGTTATTAATGTAACTTTAGTTCTAAAAACATTGGGCTTTTTGTTTCGATTTTTTTATTGCTTTGTAAGGCTGCATGATGAGACAAATGATGATTTGAAAAAGTTGCTTGAAATTTATGAGCTCTGCTTTGTTTTTTGCTCAGGCGGTACACTCCAATTGTCTCTCATTCACAATTTGACAAGCACTTGATAATGCTTCGAATTTTCTTAAAACATATATGCCCATGGGCTAGATTACATGAGGTGTGTGACTATGATTCCAAAAAGTTGCAAAAAAAGGCATTGTTTCTTATGCTGGGTATCATTCACAAGTGAAAGACTAATATTGTCACCCATCAGACTATTCTTCATTTATTATTGTCTTTACATATACTAAATAATATACAGTACCAGTCAAAAGTTGAGACACCTACTCATTCAAGGGTTTTTCTTTATTTTCTTCATTTGTAGAATAATAGTGAAGACATCAACTATGAAATAACACATATGGAATCATGTAGTAACCAAAAAGTGTTAAACAAATCAAAATATATTTGAGATTCTTCAAAGTAGCCACCCTTTGCATTGATGACAGCTTTGTACACTCTTGTCATTCTCTCAACTAGCTTCATGAGGAATGCTTTTCCAACAGTCTTGAAGGAGTTCCCACATGCTGAGCACTTTTTGGGCTGATTTTCCTTCACTCTGCAGTCCAGCTCATCCCAAACCATCTCAATTGGGTTGAGGTCGGGTGGTTGTGGACGCCAGGTCATCTGATGCAGCACTCCATCACTCTCCTTGGTCAAATAGCCCTTTACACAGCCTGGAGGTATGTTTTGGGTCATTATCCTGTTGAAAAAATAAATGATAGTCCCACTAAGGGCAAACCAGATGGGATGGCGTATCCCTGCAGAATGCTGTGGTAGCCATGCTGGTTAAGTGTGCCTCGAATTCTAAATAAATCAGACCGTTTCGCCAGCAAAGCACCATCACACCACCACCTCCATGCTTCACGGTGAGAACCACACATGCGGAGATCATCCGTTCACCTACTCTGCGTCTCACAAAGACACAGCGGTTGGAACCAAAAATCTCAAATTTTGACTCATCAGACCAAAGGACAGATTTTCACCGGTCTAATGTCCATTGCTTGTGTTTCTTGGCCCAAGCAAGTCCCTACTTATTATTGGTGTCCTTTAGTAGTGGTTTCTTTGCAGCAATTCAACCATGAAGGCCTGATTTCACGCAGTCTCCTCTGAACAGTTGATGTTGAGATGTGTCTGTTCCTTGAACTCTGTAAAGCATTTATTTAAGCTGCAATTTCTGAGGCTGGTAACTCTAATGAACTTATCCTCTGCAGCAGAGGTAACTCTGGGTCTTCCTTTTCTGTGGTGGTCCTCATGAGAGCCAGTTTCATCGTAGCGCTTGATGGTTTTTACGACTGCAATTGAAGAAACTTTAAAAGTTCTTGACATTTTCCACATTGACTGACCTTCATGTCTTAAAGTAATGATGGACTGTTTCTTTGCTTATTTTAACTGTTCTTGCCATATATGGACTTGGTCTTTTACCAAATAGGGCTATCTTCTGTATACCACCCCTTAGTTGTTACCACACACCTGATTGGCTCAAATGCATTAAGAAGTAAAGATATTCGATAAATTAACTTTTAACAAGGCACGCCTGTTAATTGAAGCGCATTACAGGTGACTACCTCATGAAGCTGGTTGAGAGAATGCCAAGAATGTGCAAAGATGTCATCAATGCAAAGGGTGGCTACTTTGAAGAATCTCAAATATAAAATATGTTGCTTTGTTTAACACTGTTTTGGTTACTATATGATTCCATATGTGTTATTTCATAGTTTTGATGTCTTCACTATTATTCTACAATGTAGAAAATAGTAAAATAAAGAAAACCCCTTAAATGAGTAGGTGTGTCAAACTTTTGACTGGTACTGTCTGTGACATTTGTTACCATGCACCTGTATTGAAATGGGGCAGCGGGGGAAAAAATACATATCTATGCACTTAAATAGCGAATGGTTTATTTTCATGCAAGCCAGGTAGGCTGTTGTAAAGAGACGCAATGTGCTTAATATTACGAAAGTTGAGAAACAAATATAGTAGCTGTTATAGAGTGATGCTGGCTCATCTAACCAATAGGCAGCGCTATCACCGGTCATAGATTGGTGACCGTTCTGAGAGGAATAGAGATAGTTGAGTATTGGTCTCCGTGATAGATAGTGGTGTAAATCAGTTCCTAATAAATGACAAGTAAAGATTGCATCCTGTGTCCTCCAATTATATGTTGGTCTATTCAAGATACTACAGTAGGCCTAGCCTATAGAAAGCTGATGGGATCCTCTTTTTATTAGCAGCCATCACTCGGTTTTCTCATGCAATTACATAGCCTATAGAAATGTTGCGCAACATGATCTCATGGGCTCTCATGAAGTGTTAGATTAGATTTTCGATAACATTTGCATTGATGTCAGAGTGATGAGGGACAATAGAGTGCTGAGTACCAGGCAGTTAGTCAGTTTGGTAGGCTACTAATGACCAGCAGCAGCATCAGAGCTTGGAGAAGCCTAATTACGGTGACTAAACAAACGGTCATGTGGAATTTGACCGCCGGTGTGGCAGTAATACGGTCACCGCAACAGCCCTATTCCTGAGTGGCCTAATTTTCAATTAAATGTCTAGCAATGATCAACAACCAACTTGACAGAGCTTGAAGAATTTTGTACAATACAGGTGTGCAAAGCTCTTAGACTTACCCAGAAAGACTCATAGCTGTAATCGCTGCCAACGGTGATTCTAACATGTATTGACTCAGGGTTGTGAATACTTGTAGATATTTCTGTATTTCTTCTTTAATACAGTTGCAAAAAATATGTTTTCACTTTGTCTTTATGGGGTATTGTGTGTAGATGAGTGATTTAAAATATATATTTAATAAATTGAATTCAGGCTGTGACACAACAAATTATGGAATAAGTCAAGGGGTAGGAGTACTTTCTGAAGGCACTAACTATATCCTGGGTATTATAGGCTAGGCTATTAGCATTCTGTGCTGCAAAATATTTGTTTTGTATTTGGTGAGTGGGTAGAGCTCACCATAGGATCTAAGTTGCGTTAGTTATCATGGGTTCTGTTAAAAAGCCTTTCCAAGGGAACGTAAGTTTCCAAGGGAACGTTTCCCAGGGTAATTTAGCCACTCCAGCAAGGAGTGGAGGACTAGTGAAGTTGGCCAGTCTAAGACAAGGTACTCTAAAAATCCTACGAAACTCTAGGTCTACCAGGCCCATCTCCAATTAGGAATATTTTTGATGTCTGGCCAACCCCCCTGGAGAACTACTGGGTCTGCAGGCTTTGCTCTAACTGATTCAGGTCCTGATGGACCACTGCTTATTAGTCAGATGGGTTAGAGCAGGGCTGGAACAAAAGCCAGTAGCTCCCCTGGTGGAGGGTTGGCCGCCCCTGCCTCGAACCTTTGGTTAGAATTAAAGCTATGTAGAACTAAATCGGGAATCAAACCAGCCAGTAGTAAAGATATGTAGAACTAAATCAGGATCCAAACCAGCCAGTAGTAAAGATATGTAGAACTAAATCAGGATCCAAACCAGCCAGTAGTAAAGATATGTAGAACTAAATCAGGATCCAAACCAGCCAGTAGTAAAGATATGTAGAACTAAATCAGGATCCAAACCAGCCAGTAGTAAAGATATGTAGAACTAAATCAGGATCCAAACCAGCCAGTAGTAAAGATATGTAGAACTAAATCAGGATCCAAACCAGCCAGTAGTAAAGATATGTAGAACTAAATCAGGATCCAAACCAGCCAGTAGTAAAGATATGTAGAACTAAATCAGGATCCAAACCAGCCAGTAGTAAAGATATGTAGAACTAAATCAGGATCCAAACCAGCCAGTAGTAAAGATATGTAGAACTAAATCAGGATCCAAACCAGCCAGTAGTAAAGATATGTAGAACTAAATCAGGATCCAAACCAGCCAGTAGTAAAGATATGTAGAACTAAATCAGGATCCAAACCAGCCAGTAGTAAAGATATGTAGAACTAAATCAGGATCCAAACCAGCCAGTAGTAAAGATATGTAGAACTAAATCAGGAATCAAACCAATAGTCTGAGCCTCATAACGTTGTGGTTTAATTAGAACTATGTTGGACTTATAGATAATCAAATGGTGAGAATTGCAGTTAGTACCCTGGATTTGCCGTTATTGGCATCTAGATCACCATTTACTATGGCTAATTCTGACCTGAGGCCACCCACCCATATGCTGCTGCCCGGTTCCATCACGCTCAATATTGTGTTTTAATGAGCACAGAGGTCATGCTGAACGGAAGTCCTGAACATGCAAGACACACCACACGGTCTGGAACATAGTGTTGGATGAACTGTCAACAGTAATTCATCCTTCCAGGTTTATTTTATGTCATCTGAAATACTAATTGAGATAAATAGACAAAGGCCATTTGGTTATGTCATAGCCTATATTAAGGGAAAACTAACCTATTTGAAGCGTATTATTCTAAAAGGAGAATAAGAGATTAGGTTTAGATCCTGCAGAACACTGTAACTTGTAGCTTTCATCTTTTTCAAGACCATCTTACTCCCTTCTGTGAGTGAAAACACTGGAGCGGAAATTAAGCACCTCATTGTTTCGCCGGCCAGATATAATTACATTAACATGTCATTGGATAACCCACTTAATACCATGGAAACGTACTCAAGAGGTCCATGATGTCATGATCACGATGAGAACGTTATGACTCCTCCCTAGCAACAGATAGTGTTCCGTCGCTAGGCTTACAGTTTTCCATTCGAGTTCACACAGGAGCTTCCAACTTTTAGTTCCTGTGCTCACAAACTGGAAAACTATTAAACCATATTTCTTAAATGAGTCATAATGTACACTGGGTCTGTAGTTTTTTGTTTTCACTCTCCTAATTGTATCTCACCTCAACGTTAACAGTCAAATGCATTTCATGTGGCTTGAAACAACAATGCATCAACTGCTCAGCCTTTACGGTCTTTAACCGTTAAACTTGTGAACTCTCAAATGAGAGAGATATATTCCTGGTAGTGCTGCTGACATCTGACATGTAGGGGCTAGTCTTTGTTATTACTGTTGATCTATAGATGATCTCACTAGCACTCTGAGTCAGTCTGTGTCTCTCTGGCTGTCTCTCTGGCTGTCTCTCTGGCTGTCTCGCTGGCTGGCTGGCTGGCTGGCTGGCTGGCTGGCTGGCTGGCTGTCTCTCTCTGTGTGTCTCTTTCTCTCTGTCTGTCTCACTCTCAAGCTCTCTCTCTTTCCCATACATGCACACTTCTAGAGCTTTTTTTTCTTCATAAAATGCTCCTTCAGACTACATTAGATCGTTTTTTAAATCTATGAATAAGTATGAAAGTGTTGCCTGTGAAAGTAGAGTAGAGAAGGAGGGGAGCCGCCCTGACTTGTCCCGACACCAGGCCCCAATTATATATTTAGTACTCCGTTTTGAGCCCCTCCTCACCGGCTTGGCAGTACTGTTAAACTGACAGGCTCTCAAACTGCTAACGGTTGCTTCCCGGTGCTTGGAAGCCCATGGAAATCTCACTAATGAGCCATTGGAATCTCGTTATGGTGATTTTCACTGACAAGGCAGGAAAGCCACACAGCACTGCTCCAGCCATGGCTTGCAGACTCTTTCCACCATGCATGGGGTCAACATGACCAACGCCACAGTCAGTCCCAGTAACAGTGTATTACAGATACACTATATATACAAACGTATGTGGACACCCCTTCAAATTAGTGGATTTGTCTATTTCAGCCACACTTGTTGCTGACAGGTGTATAAAATCGAGTACACAGCCATACAATCTCCATAGACAAACATTGTCAGTAGAATGGCCTTACTGAAGACCTCAGTGACTTTCAACGTGGCACCGTCATAGGATGCCACCTTTCCAAAAAGTCAGTTCGTCAAATTCCTGCCCTGCTAGAGCTGCCCCGGTACACTGTAAGTGCTGATATTGTTTAGTGTAAACGTCTAGGAGAAACAACAGCTCAGCCGTGATGTGGTAGGCCACACAATCTCACAGAACGGGACCGCCGAGTGCAGAAGCACGCAGCGCATAAAAATAAAAATAAATCTGTCCTCGGAGTTCCAAACTGCCTCTAGAAGCAAAGTCAGCACAGTAACCGTTTGTCTGGAGCTTCATGAAATGGCTGAGCATGTGCACACAAGCCTAAGATCACCATGCGCAATGCCAAACGTCGGTTGGAGTGGTGTAAAGCTCGCCACCATTGGACTGTGGAGCAGTGAAAACTCGTTCTCTGGCGTGATGAATCACACTTCACCATCTGGCAGTCTGACGGCCGAATCTGGGTTTGGCGGAAACCAGGAGAACACTACCTGGCTGAATGCATAATGCCAACTGTGAAGTTTGGTGGAGGAGGAATAATGTTCTGGGGCTGTTTTTCATGGTTCAGGCTAGGCCCCTTAGTTCCAGTGAAGGGAAATCTTAACGCTACAGCATACAATGACATTCTGGACGATTCTGTGCTTCCCACTTTATGGCAACAGTTTGGGGAAAGCCCTTTCCTGTTTCAGCATGACAATGCCCCTGTGCACAAAGCAAGGTCCCATACAGAACTTGTTTGTCGAGATCGGTGTGGAAGAACTTGACTGGCCTGCACAGAGCCCTGACCCCATCAAACACTTTTTAAAATGTTTTTTATTCCCAATTTTGTGGTATCTAATTGGTAGTTAGTCTTGTCCCATCGTTGCAACTCCCGTACGGACTCGGGAGAAGCGAAGGTCGAGAGCCGTGTGTCCTCTGCTTCTTGACACAACTGTGAGCCAGGCCTAATCGCCCAAAATCAGTGCCCAACCTCACCAATGCTCTTGTGGCTGAATGGAAGCAAGTCCCCACAGCAATGTTCTAACATCTAGTGGAAAGCCTTCCCAGAAGAGTGGATGCTGTTATAGTAACAAAGGGGAACCAACTCCATATTAATGCCCATGATTTTGGAATGAGATGTTCGACGAGCAGGTGTCCACATACTTTTGGTCATGTAATGTGCTTCCACTATGACAGGAAGTGTTTCCTGGGTTGTAAACATTAGCCTGAGAAACGGTTAGCCTGAGGTAGAAGTATGTTATGAACTCTATGTTGGGTCGGGAACCACTAGTGGATCGTGTTAGTTTCCTGAGTTGTGACCAGAAACATTGGTTTGTTTATCTGGGGGTCAGCAAAACATTTGAAAGGCTTTTGCTGGCGTCAATGATGGAGCAACTGGTCTAGCTGTTAGGGGATTAGAACTCGCTAATAGGAATATATTTGTTTTTGGGACTTCACCGTTGTATGCTATTAAGCTAAAACCATTTGGGGTTGAAAGCACATAAAAGCACTTGGTGGGGAACCGCCAGTACATTTTCATAGGCTGTGTCCCAAAATGGCACCCCATTCCCTATATAGTGCACTACTTTTGACCAGAGCCCTATGGGCCCAAAAGTAGTACATTTTAAATAGGTTGTCATTAAGGCACACAGCCAGTAAACAGACGATACCTCAAATGTCAGTGCATTTTATTTGTTCTTCATTTCAAAGTCATGCGCTGCAGAAAGAAAGGTTAATAGGCCAACCTCAGGAAATATGTTGAGTCTAATTGTTTTGGGGGATAGTGGATGCAGCATGCCATTTTGCTGTAAACCTCTGATGTTCTTTGAAAATACGTATTATACTCAGGTGGGGGAATGATGCCCATGAAGCATGAATGTCCCAGATGTGTTTGGGTTCAAATGTAGGCTACAGTTTGTCTCCTAGTAGTGTATAGCCTAGAGATGTTGGCCAATACAGCGATTTTAGTCATAGTATGGAGTATAGCCTACCTTTTCCAACTCGGCTTCCGTCTCCAGTTAAACCCAAGATCAAGGGCATTTTGCATGGCAACAACAATGCACAAGTATGTTTTTTTGTGTCAGCTTTGAGCTCATTTCTCCATTTTTGGAATGTTAGTGTAATCTCAGTGAGCCGCTTTGAAGTACCCAAGGATGCTAATATTCTGCAACGCAGATTTGGGGAATGCTTGGGAGGGAAACGGAAGGATTTCCTGTAATTGTGCTCAGTCTGGAATTCCAGCTCTCCTATGGAACAGGACTACCAAGGTTGAATGAGTTGCGAGACACCCTGTTCCACCACAGAACATCTCCCTCCCCCGAAGGCCTACCCCCGTTCCACCACAGAACATCTCCCTCCCCCGAAGGCCTACCCCCGTTCCACCACAGAACATCTCCCTCCCCCGAAGGCCTACCCCCGTTCCACCACAGAACATCTCCCTCCCCCGAAGGCCTACCCCCGTTCCACCACAGAACATCTCCCTCCCCCTAAGGCCTACCCCCGTTCCACCACAGAACATCTCCCTCCCCCTAAGGCCTACCCCCGTTCCACCACAGAACATCTCCCTCCCCCTAAGGCCTACCCCCGTTCCACCACAGAACATCTCCCTCCCCCTAAGGCCTACCCCCGTTCCACCACAGAACATCTCCCTCCCCCTAAGGCCTACCCCCGTTCCACCACAGAACATCTCCCTCCCCCTAAGGCCTACCCCCGTTCCACCACAGAACATCTCCCTCCCCCTAAGGCCTACCCCCGTTCCACCACAGAACATCTCCCTCCCCCTAAGGCCTACCCCCGTTCCACCACAGAAAATGCTTTTGTTGGCAGGACACAGAGTGACTTGTACTTCACCGAACCACCAAGTCGGGTTCATGTTTCTCTATGTACACAAGCACTGTAGCGCAGTGTACACAGGCTTCCCTGTAGTAAAACACTGGAGCGCAGTGTAAACAGGCTTCCCTGTAGTAAAACACTGGAGCGCAGTGTAAACAGGCTTGCTCTGCCCTTGACCTGCCAGTGACCCCTCACCGCTAGACCAGTACTCCAGCTCGCTGCGTGAGATTTGCAAGTGAAGGAGCAATCACAGCTGCAGACCTAGGACACACGCAGCACTGCTGTATCCCACGAAAGGGATTTGGCCGTCTATCATAAATCCTTCCTTTATTGACGATGGGGCTAAGGGTGAGACCCGGAGTGCTTACCGCACTCTTGAGAAAAAGTGTGACTGAAACGTTGTTTACATGGACAGTCACAAGCATGTTTGTCTGAATTTTATTCACCGCTGTAGTGGAATCAGTCTTTGACGATGGCTTTGAAGATGGTCCTGTGGTGTGTGTGATACTACCATGACATGGTATTTGTCTCTGTGACCAGTGACTTGTGTAGACTGAGAAAATGGCAGACCACACAGCACCTCGGTTATCAGAAAGCAGTTGTCATAGCAACTGGATGTGTGGCGTTCAAGTAGTTACCGATTAGTTACTGATTCTTTACAGCAGTATGACGAGAAGGGAAGGAAAATAGCTTTGCTGTAACTGTTGATATTTTTACAATAGTGTTACAATGTGTACTAAGGGGCCTCACGGCATAGGTTACAACATTCAACTATGTAACATGTCAGAACACCACGAGCAATGCCGTCTAATCACACACGGCTAATGTTGACAGAATAGGCCTATATTGTGCATTCTGTGATGCCTGCTAGCTGACTCGCTCTGACAATTCATTACAAGCACAGTTCATTTATCCTTCGCTGAAGAGTCAAGTTTATTTTGGTTGTCAGAGTGGAAAAAATGTATGTTTACATTAAATACATCAGAGGCCCCAGCACCGAGAGAGAGGGCAAATTCCTTATTTTACTGGGAGAGGAAGGATTCACCCACAGGCTAGTATTCCATACAGCTCAGTCGTGTGTACATAGCGATAGATTCTGTTACTGCTAGTATTCCATACAGCTCAGTTGTGTGTGTACATAGCGATAGATTCTGTTACTGCTAGTATTCCATACAGCTCAGTCGTGTGTACATAGCGATAGATTCTGTTACTGCTAGTATTCCATACAGCTCAGTTGTGTGTACATAGCGATAGATTCTGTTACTGCTAGTATTCCATACAGCTCAGTCGTGTGTACATAGCGATAGATTCTGTTACTGCTAGTATTCCATACAGCTCAGTCGTGTGTACATAGCGATAGATTCTGTTACTGCTAGTATTCCATACAGCTCAGTTGTGTGTGTACATAGCGATCGATTCTGTTACTGCTAGTATTCCATACAGCTCAGTCGTGTGTACATAGCGATAGATTCTGTTACTGCTAGTATTCCATACAGCTCAGTCGTGTGTACATAGCGATAGATTCTGTTACTGCTAGTATTCCATACAGCTCAGTCGTGTGTGTACATAGCGATAGATTCTGTTACTGCTAGTATTCCATACAGCTCAGTCGTGTGTGTACATAGCGATAGATTCTGTTACTGCTAGTATTCCATACAGCTCAGTCGTGTGTACATAGCGATAGATTCTGTTACTGCTAGTATTCCATACAGCTCAGTCGTGTGTGTACATAGCGATAGATTCTGTTACTGCTAGTATTCCATACAGCTCAGTCGTGTGTGTACATAGCGATAGATTCTGTTACTGCTAGTATTCCATACAGCTCAGTCGTGTGTGTACATAGCGATAGATTCTGTTACTGCTAGTATTCCATACAGCTCAGTTGTGTGTACATAGCGATAGATTCTGTTACTGCTAGTATTCCATACAGCTCAGTCGTGTGTGTACATAGCGATAGATTCTGTTACTGCTAGTATTCCATACAGCTCAGTCGTGTGTGTACATAGCGATAGATTCTGTTACTGCTAGTATTCCATACAGCTCAGTCGTGTGTACATAGCGATAGATTCTGTTACTGCTAGTATTCCATACAGCTCAGTCGTGTGTGTACATAGCGATAGATTCTGTTACTGCTAGTATTCCATACAGCTCAGTCGTGTGTACATAGCGATAGATTCTGTTACTGCTAGTATTCCATACAGCTCAGTCGTGTGTACATAGCGATAGATTCTGTTACTGCTAGTATTCCATACAGCTCAGTTGTGTGTGTACATAGCGATAGATTCTGTTACTGCTAGTATTCCATACAGCTCAGTCGTGTGTACATAGCGATCGATTCTGTTACTGCTAGTATTCCATACAGCTCAGTCGTGTGTACATAGCGATAGATTCTGTTACTGCTAGTATTCCATACAGCTCAGTCGTGTGTACGTAGCGATAGATTCTGTTACTGCTAGTATTCCATACAGCTCAGTCGTGTGTACGTAGCGATAGATTCTGTTACTGCTAGTATTCCATACAGCTCAGTCGTGTGTACGTAGCGATAGATTCTGTTTCTGCTAGTATTCCATACAGCTCAGTCGTGTGTACGTAGCGATAGATTCTGTTACTGCTAGTATTCCATACAGCTCAGTCGTGTGTACGTAGCGATAGATTCTGTTACTGCTAGTATTCCATACAGCTCAGTCGTGTGTGTACATAGCGATAGATTCTGTTACTGCTAGTATTCCATACAGCTCAGCCGTGTGTACATAGCGATAGATTCTGTTACTGCTAGTATTCCATACAGCTCAGTCGTGTGTACATAGCGATAGATTCTGTTACTGCTAGTATTCCATACAGCTCAGTTGTGTGTGTACATAGCGATCGATTCTGTTACTGCTAGTATTCCATACAGCTCAGTCGTGTGTACATAGCGATCGATTCTGTTACTGCTAGTATTCCATACAGCTCAGTCGTGTGTACATAGCGATAGATTCTGTTACTGCTAGTATTCCATACAGCTCAGTTGTGTGTGTACATAGCGATAGATTCTGTTACTGCTAGTATTCCATACAGCTCAGTCGTGTGTACATAGCGATAGATTCTGTTGCTTGCTTCACTGATGCACAAAACCCCTTGGAAGCTGAACATAGGAAATTGATTTAACATTAAACGTAATGATAAACTGAAACTCTTATCCTTGTCATAGAATAAAAACAATTCCCAAATGGAACTTGGGTAGAAAAAGACGGATGGTGAATGTTTCCTTTTCCTCTCCCTCTTGCAGAAGCGGCGGAGGCGCATCGACAGGAGTATGATCGGGGAGCCCACTAATTTTGTCCACACATCCCACGTGGGATCGGGAGACATCTTCAGTGGCATGAACTCGGTAAGAGGAAGCAATGCATATTGGGAATGTGATGGGATGTCAATCATTAGCCACCAAGATGTGCTAAGTATAGACCTATACATTATTATTCATTAAGACTATTCATTAGGATTTAAAGACACTACGATGATTTAAAAACTATTCATTTATATACTATTTATTATGATTTTGACTACATTATGATTTAAAGACTATCCATTAAGACTATCCATTATGATTTAAAGATTAAACTATTATGACCCATCTATGGAAAGATGAGACTCTCACGAATGGTGTTCTCCATTGTGCTGTACACAAGTGTCTTGGGACTCGTCTGAAGTCGGTACAGCCGATGTGCCAACTTCGGTCTGTAGCGTCCGTGAAGTTTGGGCTACACACTAATATGACCCCTCTGGAAAGGTAGAACTGTTGAACACATGTCGGTTGTTTTGCTCTAGGACACCTACAGGCCTCACGACTCATCTGCAGGTCCCCCGGTACCAGATGACAAAATGTATGGAAGTACAGCGCAATCAATCTACACACAATACCCGATAATGACAAAGCAAAAACAAGTTTTTAGAAATGTTTGCAAATTTATAAGTAAACATCACATTTACTTAAGTATTCAGACCCTTTTTGAAGCACCTTTGGCAGCGATTACAGCCTAGAGTCTTCTTGGGTATGGTGCTGCAACCTTGGCACACCTGTATTTGGTGAGTTTCTCCCATTCTTCTCTGCATATCCTCTCTAGCTCTGTCAGGTTGGATGGGGAGCGTTGCTGCACAGCTGTTTTCAGGTCTCTCCAGAGATGTTCGATCAGGTTCAAGTCCGGGCTCTGGCTGGGCCACTCAAGGACATTCAGAGACTTGTCCCCAAGCCACTTCTGCGTTTGTCTTGGCTGTGTGCTTAGGGTTGTTGTCCTGTTGGAAGGTGAACCTTTGCCACAGTCTGAGGTCCTGAGTGCTCTTGAGCAGGTTTTCATCAAGGATCTCTCTGTACTTTGCTTCGTTCATATTTCAAACGATCCTGACGATTCAGTCCCTGCCACTGAAAACCATCCCCACAGCATGAAGCTGCCACCACCATCCTTCACGGTAGGGATGGTGCCAGGTTTCCTCCAGACGTGACATTTGGCATTCAGGCCAGAGAGTTCAATCTTGGTTTCATCAGGCCAGAGAATCTTGTTTCTCATGGTCTGAGAGTCCTTTAGGTGCCATTTGGCAAACTCCAAGCGTGCTGTCAATTGCCTTTTACTGAGGAGTGGCTTCTGTCTGGTCACTCTACCATAAAGGCCTGATTGGTGGAGTGCTGCAGAGATGGTTGTCCTTCTGGAAGATTCTCCCATCTCCGCAGAGGAACTCTGGAGGTCCGTCAGTGACCATCGGGTTGTTGGTCACCTCCCTGACCCAAGGTCCTTCTCCCCTGATTGCTCAGTTTGGCCGGGCGGCCAGCTCTAGGAAGAGTATTGGGGGTTCCAAACTTCTTCCATTTAAGAATGATGGAGGCCACTGTGTTCTTGGACCTTCAATGCTGCAGACATTTTTTGGTACCCTTCCCCAGATCTGTTCCTCGACACAATCCTGTCTGAGCTCTACGGACAGTTCCCTCGACCTCATGGCTTGGTTTTTGCTCTGACATGCACTGTCAACTGTGTGGTGTGCCTTTCCAAATCATGTCCAATCAATTGAATTTACCACAGGTGGACACCAATCAAGTTGTAGAAACATCTCAAGGATGATCAATGGAAACAGGATACACCTGAGCTCAATTTCAAGTCTCAGGAAAGTGTCTGAATACTTGGTGTGTTGAGGGAAACTGAGGTTCGGGATGTGGGAGTGAAGTTGCTGGGTGGGGGATAGAATGATGTTCAAAGATTTAAAAAAATTGTAAAAAATTACGTCAAAATAAACAAAACAAAAAATATGTTTAACTGACGCTAAAAAGGAACGTTGTTACATCCAATGCCTTTTTGCCTGAGGCTGATGCCAAGCAAGCGCTTGTACGCACACGGACATACACATGTAAATAGTGCCACACATGCACACAAACTGGAGGTTGGGAGCTTGGGCCGGTGGCTGAGAGGTCAAGGGTTCGGGTCCCCGATTCGACTGGGTGGGGGAACTGTCCTTGTGCCCTTTGGCGGTGTGCTTGACCCTGGTTGCTCCTGTGGGTCACTCTGGATGGGAGTGACTGCTAGATGACTGAATGTAATGTAAATGTTCGGGTTAGCAGGTTAATAGATTAATGTGGGTATTGAATCAACAAGGTTAGCAGGTTAATAGATTAATGTGGGTATTGAATCAACAAGGTTAGCGGGTTAATAGATTAATGTGGGTATTGAATCAACAAGGTTAGCAGGTTAATAGATTAATGTGGGTATTGAATCAACAAGGTTAGCGGGTTAATAGATTAATGTGGGTATTGAATCAACAAGGTTAGCAGGTTAATAGATTAATGTGGGTATTGAATCAACAAGGTTAGCAGGTTAATAGATTAATGTGGGTATTGAATCAACAATGTTAGCAGGTTAATAGATTAATGTGGGTATTGAATCAACAAGGTTAGCAGGTTAATAGATTAATGTGGGTATTGCTTCAATAGGGTTAATAGTTGTCCATCTTGTCTTTAACATACTGTTTATTTCCTTCACAGGTGAACTCCATTCAGAACCAAATGCAGTCAAAGGGTGGATACGGCGGAGAGGCCATGCCTGTGAATGTGCAGCTGCAACTGGTGGACACAAAAGCAGGATAACACGGAGGGACTGCTTCACAGTAAGAGCTCAGAGACTGTAACATTGACTCTGCTTTGAATAGCTGAAGGGGATCAATGAAAAACATTTTTTTATTTTGTCTTATTTAAAATAAAATTGTCATATTTGGCCTAAATGAATGTAGATGTTTGTCATGTACTCTGGTAATGTGCCATGTATGGGAGATGTGGCCTGTATTTTAGGAATATATCTTCAAAGACGGTCATTTAACTTATCCGAAGACTGTTTGGTTTCAGACAGTTGTTTAAACCTTGCCTGTTTGTCTTCCCTCAAGGTTCCTTCATGTTGATGTTTTTCATCCTGGTCTCCATGTCTGCCTTCAGTGACTGTTTCCCTCATCCTCCCTCCCCCATATTGGACTAGGGGATGATGTTCGCCTCCTCTCGTCCTTCCGCTCTGTCTGTCCCCCTTTGCTCCTCCCAATGAGCCCACTATCGACCCCCCCGTCCCCCTCTCCGCCCCAGCCATCTCAACTCTCCTCGCGCCACAAATACATGGACAGTTTTTCTCACGCCATTGGAATGAGGCTGCTCCCCCTCTGCCTGTCTGTCTGTTCATCCGCCCATCTCCCACGGAGGACGACAGTCAAAAGGACAGCAGCGCTTCAGTTTTAGTGTACCTCACCCTTCCAACTTAAGCCAGACGCAAAAAGCATGATCCTCATCTCTGCAAGTTCAAAGTGTAAAACGCTTTTTCTCTTCCATGTGAGAGTTTATTTTTTGGGGGGAGGGGTTGTCAATTCAGTGTTTAAAGGTCTGGAACCTACAATTACAAAATGTAGATTTTTGTTTTATTTTTTATTATTACCATATTTCTTTTTATATATATATATATATGTCTGGTTTGGCGGTCAGAATGGTGGGTGACCACGTTTGTGAAAAGTGGCTTGCTATGGCCCTTTGGTGCCAAAATGTCTGTAGCGCGTATGAAACGATATGTCTTCTGCTGACAAGAAGGTTGCTTATTATTATGTTGTTTTTTTTTGACTGGCTCTAGTGAATTCCACTCCAATAGGAAATGTGATTGTTACTTCGCTGTTGTTTACATCGTTCCAGTTCCCATTCTTTGTCTTTATTTTCATGATAATTGTTCAATAGAACAGTAACGGATGTTGAAATGGCATGAACTGGCATTTCACTCGACATTCTACTGTAAATGTTTTGGTAAACTTGATTTCAATAAGCCTGGGCTATATGAGTATATTCTGTGCAGTAAAATGTAAAGACCTTTAGCTATGTGGTACAATGCTGGCTACTGGTGTTACAATGCTGGCTACTAGTGGTACAATGCTGGCTACTGGTGGTACAGCGCTGGCTACTGGTGGTACAATGCTGGCTACTGGTGGTACAGCGCTGGCTACTGGTGTTACAATGCTGGCTACTGGTGGTACAATGCTGGCTACTGGTGGTACAGCGCTGGCTACTGGTGGTACAATGCTGGCTACTGGTGGTACAATGCTGGCTACTGGTGGTACAATGCTGGCTACTGGTGGTACAATGCTGGCTACTGGTGGTACAGCGCTGGCTACTGGTGGTACAGCGCTGGCTACTGGTGGTACAGCGCTGGCTACTGGTGGTACAGCGCTGGCTACTGGTGGTACAGCGCTGGCTACTGGTGGTACAATGCTGGCTACTGGTGGTACAATGCTGGCTACTGGTGGTACAGCGCTGGCTACTGGTGGTACAGCGCTGGCTACTGGTGGTACAGCGCTGGCTACTGGTGGTACAGCGCTGGCTACTGGTGGTACAACGCTGGCTACTGGTGGTACAGCGCTGGCTACTGGTGGTACAGCGCTGGCTACTGGTGGTACAGCGCTGGCTACTGGTGGTACAGCGCTGGCTACTGGTGGTACAGCGCTGGCTACTGGTGGTACAATGCTGGCTACTGGTGGTACAGCGCTGGCTACTGGTGGTACAATGCTGGCTACTGGTGGTACAGCGCTGGCTACTGGTGGTACAGCGCTGGCTACTGGTGGTACAATGCTGGCTACTGGTGGTACAATGCTGGCTACTGGTGGTACAGCGCTGGCTACTGGTGGTACAGCGCTGGCTACTGGTGGTACAGCGCTGGCTACTGGTGGTACAGCGCTGGCTACTGGTGGTACAGCGCTGGCTACTGGTGGTTAAGGACTAGGTTCTGGTGGTTAAGGACTAGGTTCTGGTGGTTAAGGACTAGGTTCTGGTGGTTAAGGACTAGGTTCTGGTGGTTAAGGACTAGGTTCTGGTGGTTAAGGACTAGGTTCTGGTGGTTAAGGACTAGCTACTGGTGGTTAAGGACTAGCTACTGGTGTGGGTAACATAATCTATAAAGCATTCAATGTTGCGATCTGGCAGCGAGGCGAACCCAAACTCGAAGTTGTCTGTAAAAGCTTGACCATGTGGCTGAGTTCATGAACTTCATACACATTCTAAGAGTAAAGAATAAGTTATCAAAGAGAATGTTATTATTTGTCTATGAAATGACTTGGGGTCATTGAAGATGCCTAGACAACTCCAATGTTTGTGCAAAACAAAGGACAGTATGATTACCATTGACACACAGGTTGACATCCTACTGTTTAGCTCCAAGACATTTTGTTCAGGTTCAGAGGCATATTTTCCATTATTTTAAACATGACGTGTGTATGATATTGCACTGGTGTAGTCTCTATGGTCTAGGGTAGGATATGGTGTAGTGTAATATAGGGTCTAGTCTATGGGTTAGGATAGGGTGTAGTCTCTATGGTTTTGGGTAGGATATATGGTGTAGTCTATGGGTCGGGGTAGGATATATGGCGTAGTCTATGGGTTGGGGTAGGATATATGGCGTAGTCTATGGGTTGGGGTAGGATATATGGCGTAGTCTATGGGTTGGGGTAGGATATATGGCGTAGTCTATGGGTTGGGGTAGGATAGGGTGTAGTCTCTATGGTTTTGGGTAGGATAGGGTGTAGTTTGTATGGGTTAGAGTATAATAGGATGAAGTCTCTGTGGTTTAGCATAGGATAGGGTATAGTCTCTATGGGTTAGGGTAGGCTAGGGTGTAGTCTCTATGGGTTAGGGTAGTCTAGGGTGTAGTCTCTGTGGTTTAGCATAGGATAGGGTGTAGTCTCTATGGGTTAGGGTAGTCTAGGGTGTAGTCTCTGTGGGTTAGGGTAGGCTAGGGTGTAGTCTCTATGGGTTAGGTGTAGGATAGGGGGTAGTTTATGGATTAGGGTAGAATAAGGGGTAGTCTATGGGTAGGATAGGGTGTAGTCTCTGTGGGTTAGGTGTAGGATAGGGTGTAGTCTATGGGTAGGATAGGGTGTAGTCCGTATGGGTTAGGGTAGGATAGGGGGTAGGATAGGGTGTAGTCCGTATGGGTTAGGGTAGAATAGGGGGTAGTCTATGGGTAGGATAGGGTGTAGTCCGTATGGATTAGGGTAGGATAGGGTGTAGTTTATGGATTAGGGTAGGATATTTTAAGAATTTTAATAAGTTGTAGAAAATATTTGAAAAATCGAAAATGAAGTCTTCAAAATGTCCTTTAATTTATCAAATTAATCATTTGTTTTCAATTGATACATCTTGATGCCTCTGTCATGGTTGAAATTGTAAATAATGAAATAGGGGTTTGGTTCACTTATTTGGATTAAAACTAATACCAGTATTGATGAGGAAAGAAGAGTCACTGGCCTCGAACCCATCTGATAAAAGTATCACACTGATTGTTGTTGGTCCTTCCCTCAAGTGCTTTGTTTGTATATAACGTATTCCTTGTGTGCCACAACCTGAGGTATTCTAATTTATTGTTTGTCTTTTGTTACTTATTTTGTACTCTAGTTTCTTTCAGATTGATTGGAATGTTCAACCCCCCAAAAAAATTCCCCATATGATAAATAATTGTGGTAATATTTATTCACCATTATTAGAAATGTACTGGACTTGGGGACGGGGGAGAAAAGTTTTCCCAAATACTAAGTCTAAATGAGAATGTCATACAATGTTTTGTGACAACTGAAAAGCACAAGAGTGTGTGTGTGTGTGTGAACGATATGAAGTTTGCAATACAATGAGTGTCGGCCAAAGTGGTATTGACCAGGGTACATCAGTCAGCATGAATCTACTCTCAGCCAATGCTCACCACAAATGAATTTCAACATCAGGGAATTCACTCTGCTCAGTAATGTTAATTTTTGTTTGTTTTACATATCTGATGTTTTTTTGTTTTTTTTGTACACTTCCATCCCTCATGAATTGACATCCAGTGTTGGCTTGTAGATTACCAAATGTCTTCGGTTGAAATAAATATTTTTTTTCCATGTTATGTGACTCTGTCTTTGTGGAATCATTTGAATAGAGCCAGAGCACTATTGGCGGTGGTCAAAAGTAGTGCACTATATAGTGATTAGGGTGCCAATTGGAATGTATCCATTCCCACCAGAAACTGTTGTTACACATAGTTAACACTTTTTAGGAAAATGCCATGGACAACATAGTTGATTTGAACTATAATCTATTAACCATGATGGTTACCAGTATGCATTTTAATACATATGACTAGTGGGTACAGTACATTTTAAGTAAATGCCATCACAGCTTTAAAGAGGAATTGGGTGTTCGTCCAAAATGGTATCCTATTCCCTATATATAGTGTACTACCTTTTACCAGGAGCCATAGTGCTCTGCTCAAAAGTAGTGCACTATAAAGGGATAGGGTGCCCTTTGGGATGCATACTTATTAATATACAATGTAGATGTCAGTATTCAGTGTGGTGTGGTCATGTGTACTGACTTGAATGTGAAAAAGGACATTGTGTACTCCAGATTCCATCATAATCCATCCATGGAGCCTACCATGTGGTGACTGAGTGGGCATAATCCCTGTGAATTCCCCCTCTGTTGAGAAGATTAGGAGCTCCAAGCCTAAGGTTAGTTAGATAATACAAATGTTTCAGGAAACTCACTTGAAGCAAGTGATGTTGCTCAGAATTGCAGAAACAAGATGGCCGATCATTGTTTGGAATTTGAAAAGATGGTTAAATTAATGTGAAAAAGCAACAAAAACATAAACACAACATGCAACAATTTCTAACATATTTTTATGAGTTACAGTTCATATAAGGAAATCAGTCAATTTAAATTAATTGATTAGGCCCTAATCTATGGATTTCACATGACTGGGAATACAGATATGCATCTGTTGGTCACAGATACCGTTTTTTTAAATATAAAAAATTTAGGGTGTGGATCAGAAAACCAGTCAGTATCTGGTGTGACTACCATTTAACGTTGTGGTCCACCAGCCACTGTGGCAGGTAGATTCAAAATATATATATCAACCACTCAGATTTTTTTCACAAACAAAATATTTTTGGGGCCATAATTACATTTTAAAAACTAATGGATGACCATGCTTTGTAATGTTTCTAAAACAAATGTATTTGTAAGAAGTAATGTATATTGTTCAATTTTATTTCATTTTTTTGTGACCTGAGTCTTTTAATCAAAATATCAGACATTTTCTCACGTTTCCGTGGTAACGGGCCACTCGAGTCCTGTCACGTGTCTGTGTGTGTGAGAGTTGGGAACTTCGCTTCACAATCAGTTGAAGCAGCAGACTCAAACTAATGTTGAAAAACAACCGAGTTTGTGAACAAAACACTGTAAATAGGCAAGAAACACGAGGACAAAGTCTCACTTTGTTGAATTTTTTGTAAATTAGACCAACGTTTATGCCTGTGTACAGCGCCTCCAAAAATGAATCTATCAGCAATTCACCCCTTGCGCACACCGCTGCCATGCAGTGTTTCTGCGAGAGGTGGGATATAAGATGCCTATTAGCAGCTATGAAACAAATCAGCAGAATGACTTTGAAACAGCTTCTGCAGCATGATTCTAAACCCTAACTCGAACATGTGCTCATACTTGACTTTTGACTTTTTATTCGCTAATGTAATGCCCTCACCGTAGAGCCCTGTAAATTGACCACCCGCCGGTGAAATATATATTTTTTCCGCCAATACCTAAATCTACCCGCAGGTGGCGGGTGTTAATTTTATGCCCTGCTACCATTTGACTCATGCAGAGCAACACATCTCACATCTCCTTCGCATAGAGTTGATCAGGCTGTTGATTGTGCCTTTAAGAAAAAATATTGCAGTCAGAGTGCAGTATGACTACAGCATGCTGCAATTCAAGGGCGGAACTTTGGTTTTAGATGATAAAAAAAAAAAAAATGTAAGTCTGATGAACACTCCAAACAGCCTACGCGACCACTCGTAGGCGTCCGCATGGTTCGAAAGCGCACCGTTGTGGCCTTGTTTTGCATCACATTTCAATGATAAAACTGGCAGGGACAAAAATGCAATTTCAAAATGTGTTCGGGACCTGCAAAATACTGCATCCAAAATAACACTTTTATTTTTTATTTTTTTACTGCAGTAATTTTGCAGTTATTATTATTATTTTTTCTTGAACTTTTATTTAACTAGGCAAGTCAGTTAAGAACACATTCTTATTTACAATGACGGCCTACCCCGGCCAAACCCGGACGACGCTGGGCCAATTGGCCCTATGGGACTCACAGTCCCGGCCGGATTTGATACAACCTAGATTCGAACCAGGGACTGTAGTGTCGCTTCTTGCACTGAGATGCAGTGCCTTAGACCAGTTAGAGTGCAGTATACCTGCAGTTCAACTGCAGCACACTGTAGTTGTTGTGCAATTACTGCATCCAAAATACTACAGTCGACTGCAGTTTCAAAACTGCAATCTTTTTTTGTAAGGGTGGCCTGTGGAATGTTGTCCCACTTCTCTTCAATGGTTGTGCAAAGGAGAGTAATTGCCCACAGAAGTCGGTTACGACGAGGGCGAATTGCAGTCATGTCTAGACCCTCGTGTGGACTACGAGCATGCAGATGAGCTTCCCTGAGACAGTTTCTTACACTTTGTGCAGAAATGATTTGGTTGTGCAAAACCCACAGTTTCATCAGCTGTCCAGGTGGCTAGTCTTAGACAATCCCGCAGGTGAAGAAGCCGGATGTGGAGGCTGGCGTGGCTACACATGGTCTGTGGTTGTGAGGCGAGTTGGACGTACTGACATATTCTCTAAAATGACATTGGAGGTGGCTTATGGTAGAGAAATGAACATTAAATTCTCTGGCAACAGCTCTGGTGGACATTCCTGCAGTCAGCATGCGAATTGCATGCTCCCTCAAAACTTGAGACATCTGTGGCATTGTGTTGTGAGACAAAACTGCTAATTTTAGAGTGGCCTTTTATTGTCCCCAGCATAAGGTGCACCTGTGTAATTATCATGCTGTTTAATCAGCTTCTTGATATGCCACACCTGTCAGGTGGAAGGATTATTTTGGCAAATGAGAAATACTCCCTAACAAGGATGTAAACAAATGTGTGCATGAAAGTTTCGAGAAAGAGGCTTTTTGTGTGTATGGAATGGAACATTTCTGGGGTCTTTTATTTCAGCTCATGAAACATGGGACCAACACTTTACATGTTGCGTTTATATTTTTGTTCAGTGTATTTATTGCCAGCAGCATACTACCCTGCATTCCACTGCTGGCTTGCCTCTGAAGCTAAGTAGAGTTGGTCCTGGTGTAACGGTTGTCGTCGGTGGAAGGAGAGGACCAAAGCGCAGCGTGGTTAGTGTTCATCTTATTTAATAATAATCCAACTGAACACTTCAAATACAAAACAACAAAGTGAAAACCGAAACAGTTCTATCTGGTGCAGACACACAAAGACTGAAAACAAAGGAACTAAGGTCAGAACTTGACAGTACCCCCCTCCCCCCCCCCCCCCAAGGTGCGGACTCCGGCCGCAAAACCTGAACCTATAGGGGAGGGTCTGGGTGGGCATCTGTCCGCGGTGGTGGCTCTGGCACTGGACGTGGACCCCACTCCACCATAGTCTTAGTCCGCTTCTGTGGCCTCCTAGGAACGGCGACCCTCGCCGCCGACCTAGGACTGGCAACCCTATTAAATGGGCCCACGGGACTGAAGGACGCCTCTGGACTGAGGGGCAGCTCCAGACTGAGGGGCAGCTCCGGACTGAGGGGCAGCTCCGGACTGAGGGGCAGCTCCGGACTGAGGGGCAGCTCTGGCAGCTCCTGACTGGCGGACGGCTCTGGCAGCTCCTGACTGGCGGGCGGCTCTGGCAGCTCCTGACTGGCGGGCGGCTCTGACGGCGCTGGACAGACGGGCAGCTCAGGCGGCGCTGGACAGACGGGCAGCTCAGGCGGCGCTGGACAGACGGGCAGCTCAGACGGCGCTGGACAGACGGGCAGCTCAGGCGGCGCTGGACAGACGGGAGACCCTGGCGGCGCTGGACAGATGGAAGACTCAGGTGGCGCTGGACAGACGGGAGCACCTGTAGTGAGGAGACAGAGAGACAGCCTGGTGCGGGGGGCTGCCACCGGAGGGCTGGTGCGTGGAGGTGGCACCGGATACACCGGACCATGGAGGCGCACTGCAGGTCTTGAGCACCGAACCTGCACAACCCTACCTGGCTGAATGCTCCCCGTAGCCAAGCCAGTGCGGCGAGGTGGAATAGGCCGCACTGGGCTGTGCTGGCGAACCGGGGACACCATGCGTAGGGCCGGTGCCATGTACCCCGGCCCGAGGAGACGCACTGGAGACCAGATGCGTTGAGCCGGCTTCATGGCACCTGGCTCGATGCCCACTCTAGCCCGGCCGATACTAGGCGCTGCTATGTACCGCACCGGGCTATGCCTGCTCACCGGGGACACCGTGCACCTCACGGCATAACATGGTGCCTGCCCGGTCCCTTTCTCTCCAAGGTAAGCACGGGGAGTTGGCTCAGGTCTCCAACCTGGCTTAGCCACACTCCCCGTGTGTCCCCCCAATACATTTTTGGGGCTGCCTCTCTGGCTTCCATCCGCGCTTTCTTGATCGCTGTGCCAACTCCATTCTCCGGTAACCCTCCTCACATTGTTTCATAGAATCCCAGGCGGGCTCCGGCACTCTCCCTGGGTCGACCGACCACCTCTCTATTTCGTCCCATGTTGTAAAATAGTCCTGCGATCGCTGCTGCCCGATACCACGCTGCTTGGTCCTTTTTTGGTGGGTGGTTCTGTAACGGTTGTCGTCGGTGGAAGGAGAGGACCAAAGCGCAGCGTGGTTAGTGTTCATCTTATTTAATAATAATCCAACTGAACACTTCAAATACAAAACAACAAAGTGAAAACCAAAACAGTTCTATCTGGTGCAGACACACAAAGACTGAAAACAAAGGAACTAAGGTCAGAACGTGACACCTGGTCAGTCCCTGGGTGGGAGACCAGATGCTCCTGGAAGTGGTGTTGGAGGGCCAGTAAGCGACACTCTTTCCTCTGGTCTAAAAAACATGGCACTGATAGGGGACATTGTCCTGTGTATGGTGCTGTCTTTCGGATGGGACGCTAAAACGGGTGTCCTGACTCTCTGTGGTCACTAAAGATCCCATGGCACTTATTGTAGGGGTGTTAACCCCAGTGTCCAAGCTAAATTCCCAATCTGGCCCTCATACCGTCATGGCCACCTAATCATCCCCAGCTTCCAATTAGCTCATTCATCCCCCTCCTCTCCCCTGTAACTATTCCACAGGTTGTTGCTGTAAATGAGAATGTGTTCTCAGTCAACTTACTGGGTAAAATAAATATCAATGATTAGAGAGCCTATCTGTGGTTAAATCACACAGGAGAAGAAAAAAAAACATTAGGTTGTATTTTGTGTGGAGCATCCCTTTAAATTGCATATCCAAAGGGAAATCCAATGGTGTATCAGTGTCTTCTGGTAGACTTGTGGGAGCATTGGTGGCTCCGGTGAGAAGGAAGTGTCAAACTATCACAGCGGCTGCCTGCTGTTGCTAGGCAACATGGTGGCCAATGATGCAGGTTTTTTCACCATTGACGCTTTCCTAAATGACTGAGACTTGCCTTCCCCACGCTTTCATTCCACTTGAATGAATGGAATTGGAAAACCACAGTATTGTCGTGACTGTGGTCATTGATAAGCATAGGGGAATTTGTAGTATTCACCTACAAACAGTATTCACCTTCAAATCTTGTCGGGATCGTAATGAAGTCAATGTACCATGAAATAGGAAATCTGACTGGTGTTCCCTTCACTTGTGTATTTGTTTCGACAATATTGCCATGTGGCTTTCGTCATTGAGCACTACTGCCAGGAGCCAGTTCTTCTGTGGTCAGAACCATAGACAAAGCTTCCTGAACGGGTTGCCTCGCATGTAGAGAGGGAAGTAGTCGAGCTCACGCCAATCAAAAAAAGTTGGCCAAAGTTCTATTGTTTCAGTCAGAGATAATGGTTCAAACCCCATAAAAGATGGCACTGGGGCGAAGAAACTGTACTTTACTGAAACCAATATTTCCCTCTGTTCTCCTTTTAATGAGATTTCACTGAGCTGGTTACTGCCCTATGCCTCATATGTCATATTCAGACAGTTATGTAAGCTACCACTGGTGTTCAACTGCCAAGCAGAACCCTTATTTTATTTTCTTCACTTCTGCAGCAATGAATCTGACATCTGCTAGGTTAGCCATCACTTAGACTCATTTTTCAAAGAGCCTTCGAGTTTTTAAAGTGAAGCGTACGTAGCGAGCTTTGTTCAATTACTGTGGCCCATCTGGAGCCCCTGACACACTTCTGGATTTCAGTTCCACAACATCAGCCTATAAAGCAATACCACTTATTTTATGCAACAGGAACATAGTATGGTACAGTACAGAGTCTAGTGCAGCATTGGATTATTACATTAGATCATATTATACCACAACATCATGCCCAGATAAGGTGTAAGCACAGAAAGGTTTTAGTTGCTTGATATGTAGGGAATATGTCCTTCCCTAGGCCGGGAGTTTACTACGGCGGATAGTTCGCTATGACATAAATTCTTTGAAACCTTGGCAAATATTGATTCTAAAAGAGGTCGGCCCAAGACAGCCGCGTATATAACAAACCTACTGCAATGGCAAAACTAGGAATAGCTCTTAACTTTCAGCTGCCCAGTAAACACACAGAGCTAGGTATTAACCTTGTTCTCGTAACCATGTGCTACAAGTTAAGCACCTTGTAGTGGCACTTGCAGACTTCACATGTAAAACTTCCTGAGGCTATGCATGAAAGAGATACAGCCTTCATACAATGTTTTGAATGATGTATCTTTTCGAATTCCTATCGAAAGGTCCTCTCCCCTGTAACTATTCCCCAGGTCGTTGCTGTAAATGAGAATGTGTTCTCAGTCAACTTACCTGGTAAAAAAAACAAATCCTCTTCTAAGAACTCAAAGTTCTCTACCAGCTTGTGGTGACCTAATCATTTACATTTTTCTCCAGATTTGTTATTGTTTTTCAGGACTTAGTTCTATTCTAAGAATGTCTTTGTTAACCAACCAATGCCATTCCATGAAGTTGCTATTGAACCCTTCTGAAGCACTTCTCATCCCAAGTTGTCTTATCAATGCGAGTTAGGCTACCCCATAGAAACACACCAGTGAGTCCGATTGGAACAGATGAAAAAAGCAACGCTCAATTCAATCAAAGCCGCATTACAGTACTGACAGTTTGGGGTACTGTAAAAAAAAAAAAAAAAAAAAGATACAGTTGAAATCGGAAGTTTACATACACCTTAGCCAAATACATTTAAACTCAGTTTTTCACAATTCCTGACATTTAATCCTAGTAAAAATTCCCTGTCTTAGGTCAGTTAGTATCACCACTTTATTTTAAGAATGTGAAATGTCAGAATAATAGTAGAGTGATTTATTTCAGATTTTATTTCTTTCATCACATTCCCAGTGGGTCAGAAGTTTACATACACTCAATTAGTATTTGGTAGCATTGCCTATAAATTGTTTAACTTGGGTCAAACGTTTCAGGTAGCCTTCCACAAGCTTCCGACAATAAGTTGGGTGAATTTTGGCCCATTCCTCCGGACAGAGCTGGTTTAACTGAGTCAGGTTTGTAGGCCTCCTTGCTCGCACACGCCTTTTCAGTTCTGCCCATACATTTTCTATAGGATTGAGGTCAGGGCTTTGTGATGGCCACTCCAATACCTTGACTTTGTTGTCTTTAAGCCATTTTGCCACAACTTTGTAAGTATGCTTGGGGTCATTGTCCATTTGGAAGACCCATTTGCGACCAAGCTTTAACTTCCTGACTGATGTCTTGAGATGTTGCTTCAATATATCCACATCATTTTGCCTCATGATGCCATCTATTTTGTGAAGTGCACCAGTCCCTCCTGCAGCAAAGCACCCCCACAACATGATGCTGCCACCCCTGTGCTTCACGGTTGGGATGGTATTCTTTGGCTTGTAAGCCTCCCCCCTTCTCCTCCAAAAATAACGATGGTCATTATGGCCAAACAGTTCTATTTTTGTTTCATCAGACCAGAGGACATTTTTCCAAAAAGTACGATCTTTGTCCGCATGTGCAGTTGCAAACCATAGTCTGGCTTTTTTATGGCGGTTTTGGAGCATTGGCTTCTTCCTTGCTGAGCGGCCTTTCAGGTTATGTCCATATAGGACTAGTTTTACTGTGGATATAGATACTTTTGTAGCTGTTTCCTCCAGCATCTTCACAAGGTCCTTTGCTGTTGTTCTGGGATTGATTTGCACTTTTCGCACCAAAGTACGTTCATCTCTAGGAGACAGAACGGGTCTCCTTCCTGAGCGGTATGGCGGCTTCGTGGTCCCATGTTTATAGTTGCGTACTATTGTTTGTACAGATGAATGTGGTAACTTATGTTAACCTTTTGTTTACCTTCTTTGGCTAACCTAGACGTTTGGAAATTGCTCCCAAGGATGAACCAGACTTGTGGAGGTCTACAATATTTTTTCTGAGGTCTTGGCTGATTTCTTTAGATTTTCCCATGATGTCAAGCAAAGAGGCACAGAGTTTGAAGGTATGCCTTGAAATACATCCACAGGTACACCTCCAATGGACTCCAATTATGTCAATTAGCCTATCAGAAGCTTCTAAACCATGGCATAATTTTCTTGAATTTTCCAAGCTGTTTAAAGGCACAGTCAACTTAGTGTATGCAAACTTCTGACCCACTGGAATTGTGATTAAGTGAAATAATCTGTCTGTAAACAATTGTTGGAAAAATGACTTGTGTCATGCCCAAAGTAGATGTCACTGACTTGCCAAAACTATAGTTTGTTAACAAGAAATTTGAGGAGTGGTTGAAAAACGAGTTTTAATGACTCCAACCTAAGTGTCTGTAAACTTCCGACTCCAACTGTGTATATATATACATATTAACAACAGAGGACGTTTTAGTGAGCCCCCCCCCTGCCCCGCCCACCCACATTTTTAAAAAGTTGAAGCTCATTCACTGCATTTGTATACAATAATAAATAAATAAAATGCTATTTGGAGAACAGCAAAAACTAGCAAAAATGACCCCAGCCATTATCACATTGGTTGCTGTAGCTTCACTCAGTTGATCTACAAACACAGCCTATTAGCTATACGATTACACATTAACGCAGCATCGGGATTAAAAAGGTATTTTATGAACAAAAGGTAAACAAATAAGTTTGCTTTACAGAAAATGTCCTGCAATTATACACATTTTGCCATTACTTATGCCAGGTAATATGATATCTGAGTGAGGGACTAACAAAATCAATGGTGGCACCTGGAGATCAGGGCCCCTGGGCACATGCCCTCTGTGCCCGGTCGGTAATTCAGCCATGATTACTACAAGTTTAGATAGCTGGCTATACTAACTAGACTAATTTACCAATCTAAAATGTTTAGACATGGCATGGGCTAATTAAGTGAATGTCTGTGAGTGACATACAACAAGAGGAAAAGTGCTGCTACCAGTTTACCAAATCTTTTGTATTCTACTATTCAAACTCTCAACAGTAAGTTGAGACCCCGACTGAATCCCCCCCACCCCCATTTTTAAAAATGATATACAGTACCAGTCCAAAGTTTGGACACATCTACTCATTCAAGGGTTTTTCTTTATTTGTAATATTTTCTACATTGTAGAATAATAAGGAAAACATTAAAACTATGAAATAACACATATGGAATCATGTAGTAAGCAAAACAATATTTTATATTCTTCAAAGTAGCCACCCTTTGCCTTGATGACAGCTTTGCAGATGCTTGGCATTCTCTCAACCAGCTTCATGAGGTAGTCACCTGGAATGCGTTTCAATTAACAGGTGTGCCTTGTTAAAGTACATTTTGGGAATTTATATCCTTCTTAATGCGTTTGAGCCAATCAGTTGTGTTGTTACAAGGTAGGGGTGGTGTACAGAAGATAGCTCTTTTTTGGAAAAGACCAAGTCCATACTATGGCAAGAACAGCTCAAATAAGCAAAGAGAAACGACAGTCCATCATTACTTTAAGACATGAAGGTCAGTTAATCTGGAACATTTCAAGAACTTTGAAAGTTTCTTCAAGTGCAGTCGCAAAAACCTTGAATATGATGTATATTATACTGTAGGAGCAACAGCACAAATTAATTCAAACAACACTACTCATCTAATTGCCTGTAGGATTGGTTACAGTGGGAAAACACGACATTGTTATGGTTGAGTTGCTTTGAAGTCTTTGGTATCTACATCACACAGGGTCAGTGAAGAGTCAAACTTAACCCCAAACCCTGGGTAGAGGGGCTCAGTGAATGTGGTATTGAATGAGTGCAGGTGGGTCAGTGTGTCAGAGGAGACATTATAGAAGGACAGAATGCCAGCCTGCCAGTCCAGATACACTCCTACTCTTTTGGAGTGGGAGGCGGAGGAAACAGATATGTCGGTGTTTTCATTATTGTGCCAGGCAGTGTAACTGTTACCGCAGCAGTCCAGCCTCCAGGACGTGTCCCTGGCTCCAAGCCGACTCCTTCCCGTCTTGTATAATCTTTTATATGTCACCGCTATAAGAGCCCAATCCCCACTCCACTCTACCTCCCAGTAACAGCGTCCAGTCAGACCCTCTCTACACAGCACCTGGGGCCAGTAGTCATATCTCCCTGGTTGGTCAGGATACGGCTGCTTCTCTTTCACCCGTGTCACCTTCCTGTTCTCCTCAGACAGAGAGAGGTATATGTGTGCTGTGTTTGGATTCAGTGTGAGATCACAGCCGTACACGTTCTGACCTTTATTTCCTTTGTTTTTGTCTTTATTTAGTATGGTCAGGGCGTGAGTTGGGGTGGGCAGTCTATGTTTGTTTATCTATGTTTTTCTATTTCTGTGTTTGGCCTGATATGGTTCTCAATCAGAGGCAGGTGTTAGTCATTGTCTCTGATTGGGAACCATATTTAGGTAGCCTGTTTTGTGTTGGGTTTTGTGGGTGGTTGTCTTCTGTCTTCGTGTGTCTACACCAGACAGAACTGTTTCGGTTTTTCACATTTGTTGTTTTGTATTTTGTAGTGTTCACGTTTATTGTCTTTATTAAACATGATGAACACTAACCGCGCTGCGCTTTGGTCCTCTCCTTCATCCACAGAAGAAAGCCGTTACAGGTTGAGGTATTTTTTTACCGTAGGAGTGACACCATCTGACGTAAGACAATGGTGTTTCTGATGATATGTGCAGAAAAAAACAGGATAATAACTCACGTCTTCTAAACAACCAGCCCTCTCCCCCAGGGTGAACACTGTAAGCAAAAAACAACAAGTAAGCAAAAAAAAAATATATATATTGCTGTAACCAATTTTAGAAAATTATACCTACTATTCTAACTCTCAACAGTAAGTTGAGACGCCATGACTAAGTTCCTCTATCGCAAGTAATATTTGTATTTATCCTTTTATTTGACAGATTTACAGATTCAGTTCTCACCTGACATGTTGGAGTTTGTACATGGTATCCTCCAGTCCAGCGGAGAGCAGCTTCACTCCTGAGTCTCCTGGGTGATTGTAGCTCAGGTCCAGCCCTCTCAGATGGAAAGGGTTTGACCTCAGAGCTGAAGCCAGAGAAGCACAGCCTTCCTTCGTGACTCCACAGAATGACAACCTGTGGAAATAGTTGAATTCTATCTGATATCAAGTCTCTGAATGTTACTATATAAAGGTTTGGTAACAGTTGTCAGCTCGGGGATTCGATATCACTTTGTATAGAACTACTATGTAATATATTAATGTTGTTACATTGTACATTATAAAAATGCACTGTAATGGAAGATTTTTGTATTCAAATAACGATGAATTAAGAGACTGTTCTTAGTCTACGTGTGTAGTTAAAACACTCAACTCCATTGCTATAAAATTGTCAAACAATTCCTAAATGCTGCGCTTCAATGATTAGCCTCCTTTTCTTACGGGTCACATCAGTAGTTACGGTGTTACTACACATGTACGGTGTTACTACACATGTATGGTGTTACTACACATGTACGGTGTTACTACACATGTACGGGGTTACTACACATGTATGGTGTTACTACACATGTATGGTGTTACTACACATGTTGGGCGTTTATTTTGTATTTTTTTATTTGACCTTTATTTAACTGGGCAAGTCAGTTAAGAACAAATTCTTATTTACAATGACAGCCTAGGAACAGTTGGGTTAACTGCCTTGTTCAGGGACAGAACGGCAGATTTGTACCTTGTTAGCTTGGGGATTCAATCTAGCAACCTTTCGGCCCAACTCTCTAACCCCCAGGCTACCTGCCGCCCCTTACTGTTACTGAAGCTTCTATCCATCTTCAGTGAGTGGAAGGCAACAGCCCATTATGATGGCTTCCTAAAACGAGATGCTCAGTTATCGAGCCCAAACGTTTAAGCACATTCCTTAAACATTGATCATCATGCTTAAATATCTCCATTAGCCCAAACTGACCTCAGTGTCTCCAGTTTACAGTGTGGAGTCGCAAGTCCAGCAGAGAGCAGCTTCATTCCTGAATCCTCCAGCTTGTTGTCACTCAGGTCCAGCACTCTCAGGTGTGAAGACGTGAGGACTGAAGACAACATTTTACAGCTTATCTCTGTGAGGTGACATCCATTCAGACTAGATACGAAACAAGAGGAAATACAAATAAATACTCAGAAAACGGTGATGCTAATGAAGAACAGCAAACCTGTAGAAAGGCTGGAGACGACCTGTGGAACAAGTCTTGAATGGAAGTACAATTATTTAGAATGATTATGATCATATTAGTCTGTTTTCTGATATACAATCTCCCAGATTCAATGCAGTCAGTGGTATAAAAAACAATTGGTGGGTAAATGCTGATCTCTGTTCTAGGGGAATAAAGCAATGCTCCCTACATTTTTCTGTGATAGGTGGGTAAATGCTTATGGGGGAAAAAAGTGTGTAAACAGCATTTATGTACTTTTACTTCCTTCACACCACTGATTCTAACGTCTCGTCTCAATATCTAGTAGGCTACAATGTGAAGCACATTCCTCACACAAGATCATCATGCTTAAATATCTCCTTTAGCCCAAACTGACCTCAGTGTCTCAAGTTTACAATGTGAACTCTCCAGTCCAGCAGAGAGTAGCATCACTCCTGAATCCTGCAGCTTGTTTTTACTCAGGTCCAGCTCGCTCATGTGACAAGTGTTTGAGCTGAGAACTGAGGCCAATGCTTCACAGCATTTCTCTGTGAGGTTACATCCATTCAGCCTAATGAAGAAAACAATCCAACATACAAACAAACAAAAGTTTAGACAAGGGTTTTACTTTATTTTTACTATTTTCTACATTGTAGAATAATAGTGAAGACATCAAAACTATGAAATAACACATATGGAATCATGTAGTAACCAAAAAAGTGTTAAACAAATCTAAATATATTTTATATTTGAGATTCTTCATAGTAGCCACCATTTGCCTTGATGACAGCTTTGCACACTCTTGGCATTCTCTCAACCAGCTTCATGAGGTAGTCACAATTTGTGGAATTTCTTTCCTTCTTAATGTGTTTGAGCCAATCAGTTGTGTTGTGACAAGGTAGGGGTGAGTTACAGAAGATAGCCCTATTTGGTAAAAGACCAAGTCCATATTATGCAAGAACAGCTCAAATAAGCAAAGAGAAAAGATATTCCATCATTACTTTAAGATATGAAGGTCAGTCAATCTGGAAAATTTCAAGAACTTTAAAAGTTTCTTCAAGTGCAGTCGCAAAAAACCATTGAGCGCTATGATGAAACTGGCTCTCATGAGGACCGCCACAGGAAAGGAAGACCCAGTTACCTCTGCTGCAGAGGATAAGTTCATTAGAGTTTCCAGCCTCAGAAATTGCAGCTTAAATAAATGCTTCACAGAGTTCAAGTAACAGACACATCTCAACATTAACTGTTCAGAGGAGACTGCATGAATCAGGCCTTCATGGTCGAATTGCTGCAAAGAAACCACTACTAAAGGACACCAATAAGAAGAAGACACTTGTTTGGGCCAAGAAACACGGGCAATGGACATTAGACCAGTGGAAATCTGTCCAAATTTGAGATTTTTGGTTCAAGCCACCGTGTCTTTTGTGAGACGCAGAGTAGGTGAATGGATGATCTCTGCATGTGTAGTTCCCACCGTGAAGCATGGAGGAGGAGGTGTGATGGTGTGGGGATGTCTTGATGGTGACACTGTCTGTGATTTATTTACAGAATTCAAGGCACACTTAACCAGGACAAAAGGACAATGACCCAACACACCTCCAGGCTGTGTAAGGGCTGTTTGACCAAGAAGGAGAGTGATGGAGTGCTGCAACAGATGACCTGACCCCCACAATCACCCGACCTCAACCCAATTGAGATGGTTTGGGATGAGTTGGACTACAGAGTGAAGGAAAAGCAGCCAACAAGTGCTCAGCATATGTGGGAACTCCTTCAAGACTTTTGGAAAAGCATTCCAGGTGAAGCTGGTTGAGAGAATGCCAAGAGAGTGCAAAGCTGTCATCAAGGCAAAGGGTGGCTACTATGAAGAATCTTAAATATAAATTTGTTTACACTTTTTTGGTTACTACATGATTCCATATGTGTTATTTCATAGTTTTGATGTCGTCACTAATATTCTACAATGTAGAAAATAGTACAAATAAAGAAAAACCCTGGAATGAGTATGTGTGTCCAAACTTTTGACTGGTACTGTATATACATGCACATTGAACTGAAATCTACTTGATTCTAACAGAAATCCAGTTATGGATGGGGCCGGATTTTTTTTTGCCACTCTCAAATTCATAGATCCATGAGATCAAAATCATAATTTTAACCATATTTTTTAAGTGATACAGTTTACAATTACATTGTTTACAAACAATGGAGTAAAACAAGTTTATATGTTGGGTTCTGATGGGATAAGAACTAAGCTCATGAGCCATTTATAAGTTATATTCTTCAAGAATCAATGCCTATATATGATTAATACAAAATTCCAAAAATAAATGTACCAATCCTGGATTGCCCCTTTAAAGGATCTCCTTTAGGGTTCTTAAATTATTCATCCATTATCATTAAAATGCCTTATTAATTACAATGACTTATTAGTTGTTGAATTTTTGAATAGATTTCCAATTAATATTGAGCATGAAGTTAATACAGGAACTCACAGAGCTATTCTGGACGCTTTGACCACTGGCAACAACCTCAGAAGACCCTCCTCTGATCTGGAGTATTTCTTTAGGTCAAACACATCCAGGTCCTCTTCTGAAGTCAGCAACACAAACACCAGAGCTGACCACTGTGCAGGTGAAAGTTCGGCCTCTGAAAGACTTCCTGAGCTCAGGTAGGTTTGGATCTCCTCCACCAGAGAATGGTCATTGAGTTCATTCAGACAGTGAAACAGATTGATGCATCTCTCTGGAGAGGGATTCTTCCTGATCTTCTTCTTGATGTATTCAATTATGTTCTCATTGGTCTGTGAGCTTCTTCCTGTCTGGTTCAGTAGGCCTTGTAGGAGAGTCTGATTTGACTCCAGTGAGAGGCCCAGAAGGAAGCGGAGGAAAAGGTCCAGGTGTCCATTCTCACTCTGTAAGGCCTGATCTACTGCACTCTTGTATAAGTCAATCATAGGTTGTTGGTGTTTCCGCCATTTCAAAAGTTTGACAAGGGTGTTCTGTTTGACCAGTGGGTTCTCATTGCAGTTTATGAATGTGAAAAACACGTATACAGCAGCAAGAAACTCCTGGATGCTCAGATGCACAAAGCTGAACATAGTTTTCTGACACGTCCTTCCCTCCATCTTAAAGATCTCAGTGCATAAACCTGAGTACACTGATGCTTCTGTGACATCAATGCCACACTCTCTCAGGTCTTCCTTGTAGAAGATAAGATGTCCCTTCTCCAGCTGACGGAATGCCAGCTCTCCAAGTTTAAGGACTATGCCAATTCCACTTCCTGTGGAATTTTCTGCTTCTCTCATTCTGTCTATCTGAAAGATCAGGAAATGTATGTTCATCTCAGTCAGAGTCTTAGGTATCTTTCTTCTCTCTGCTTCCCCCAACAGTTTCTCTAGAACAGTGGCTGATATCCAACAGAACACTGGTATGTGGCAAATTATGTGTAGGCTCCTCGATGACTTCATGTGTGTGATAATTCTGCTGGCCAGGTTGTCATCACTGATTTTTTTCCTGAAGTACTCGTCCTTCTGTGGGTCATTGAACCCTCGTACCTCTGTCCACTGCTGGATGTATTTTCGAGGGATCTTACTGGTTGCTGCAGGCCGGGAGGTTATCCAGATGAGAGCATAAGGCAGAAGCTCACCTGTGATCAGGTTTGTGATCAATTCGTCCAGAGAGGCTGGCTTTGTTTCATCTGTCAGGACCTTATTGTTGAAGTCTAGACGGAGTCGACACTCGTCCAGACCGTCAAATATGAACAGAACTTTAGACTTGTTCCTTAGACTCTTGATTGGTTCCATGTCAGGGAAGAATTGATGAAGCAGTTCAATCAGACTGCAGTCGTCTTCCCCTATATTAGAGTTGATTTGGCGAAAAGGAAGTGGAAAGATGAAACCAATGTCCTGGTTCTCCTTTTCTTCTGCCCAGTCTAGAATAAACTTCTGAATAGAGACAGTCTTTCCTACACCGGCAATGCCCTGCGTTAGAACTGTTCTGATTGGCTTCTTTTGATCGGACTGTTGTTTGAAAATGTTTTTGACTTCAACAGTGGTCTCTCCTGTGGCTGGTGTTCTGATGTTCAGATGTATGACCTCATGCTCATCTCTAACCCCTCCCCAGGCCCCCTCGAACACATGGAGCTCAGTGAAGATCTGATTTAGATAGATAAAATCCCCTTCCTTTGACGTCCCCTCATATATACAGCCGTACTTCTTCTTGAGATAACCTTGCAGTCGAAGACAAACTGAAATGCTTTCTTGATTCATTAAGCTTACCTTTAGAACCAAAGGAGCACTCTGGGAAACAAAGAAAAATACTGTTTTGTTTTATTGTCCTCTTGCTAGTTCCTCCTTTATGTTACCTGCTATGCAAAATCAGTGATCTCTTATCTGCTTTGTATTGTTTTACAGTCCACTAACCTGCTGGTTCTGTTGTCTCACCCTCATCATACTCGTTCTTTAGCGTTTCAGCCAGTTGGTTCTGGCTCATTTTCCTCAGGATCTCCAGTGAGATCTTCACAGTTCCCTCAGGACCGTAGGTCTCCACCATCTTCTTTATAGTGTCCAGTCTGTCAGTGTTCTCCAGCTGGCTCACTGGGATGTGAGGAAAGCCTTTCACCAGGTCCTGGGTCAGGTGCCATTTAAATGTCTTCAATTCTGCTTCAACCAACTCCTCCAGAGTGGCCAGCAGCAGCAGCACAGGAACAGGAGCCATTGCCAATCACTGAGAAAAGGAAGTTAGTTGTGATCGTAACTATTTTGGCACAACAAATTAATCAGAAGGAAGCTCTAAATTCCCATCAGCACAAAGTCTGATGACATTTTGTCTGAATATACGACAGGGTCTGGCTGGAAATGATGGAAGGCTAGAACACTGTGTTGCTGTGACTGGGAAGAGACTGTTAATGGAGGGCTAGAACACTGTGTTGCTGTGACTGGGAAGAGACTGTTAATGGAGGGCTAGAACACTGTGTTGCTGTGACTGGGAAGAGACTGTTAATGGAGGGCTAGAACACTGTGTTGCTGTGACTGGGAAGAGACTGTTAATGGAGGGCTAGAACACTGTGTTGCTGTGACTGGGAAGAGACTGTTAATGGAGGGCTAGAACACTGTGTTGCTGTGACTGGGAAGAGACTGTTAATGGAGGGCTAGAACACTGTGTTGCTGTGACTGGGAAGAGACTGTTAATGGAGGGCTAGAACACTGTGTTGCTGTGACTGGGAAGAGACTGTTAATGGAGGGCTAGAACACTGTGTTGCTGTGACTGGGAAGAGACTGTTAATGGAGGGCTAGAACACTGTGTTGCTGTGACTGGGAAGAGACTGTTAATGGAGGGCTAGAACACTGTGTTGCTGTGACTGGGAAGAGACTGTTAATGGAGGGCTAGAACACTGTGTTGCTGTGACTGGGAAGAGACTGTTAATGGAGGGCTAGAACACTGTGTTGCTGTGACTGGGAAGATACTGTTAATGGAGGGCTAGAACACTGTGTTGCTGTGACTGGGAAGATACTGTTAATGGAGGGCTAGAACACTGTGTTGCTGTGACTGGGAAGAGACTGTTAATGGAAGGCTAGAACACTGTGTTGCTGTGACTGTCCGATTTGACATACTGAACTCTATCGGAGTAGTTGGTGAACCAAGCGAGGCACTCATTTGAGAAACCAAGGCTGTTGAGTCTGCCAATAAGAATGTTGTGATTGACAGAGTCGAAAGCCTTAGCCAGGTCGATGAATACGGCTGCACAGTAATGACTCTTATCGATGGCGGTTATGATATCGTTTAGGACCTTGAGTGTGGCTGAGGTGCACCCATGACCAGCTCTGAAACCAGATTGCATAGTGGAGAAGGTACGGTGAGATTAGAAATGGTCGGTAATCTTTTTGTTAGCTTGGCTTTCAAAGACCTTAGAAAGGCAGGGTAGAATAGATATAGGTATGTAGCAGTTTGGGTCTAGAGTGTCTCCCACTTTGAAGAGGGGTATGACCGCCGCAGCTTTCCAATCTATGGGAATCTCAGACGATACAAAACAGAGGTTGAACAGGCTGGTGATAGGGGTTGCAATAATTTCGGCAGATCATTTTAGAAAGAGAGGGTCTAGATTGTCTAGCCCGGCTGATTTGTAGGGGTCCAGATTTTGCCGCTCTTTCAGAACATCAGCTATCTGGATTTGGGTGAAGGAGAAGTGGGGGAGGTTTGGGCGAGTTGCTGTGGGGAGCGCAGTGCTGTTGACGGGGGTACGGGTAGCCAGGTGGAAAGCATGGCCAGCCGTAGAAAAATTCTTATTGAAATTCTCAATTATTGTGGATTTATCGGTAGTGACAGTGTTTCCTAGCCTCAGTGCAGTGGATATGGGGACACAGCGATTCAGACAGTTAGCAGGCCAGGGCTAGCAAGCTATCATAAGGGCCTTAGAGGGACGTCTCGATGGGGGAAAAGTCTGTTTTTGCCTCCTTGTGCGGTGACGTCGATAGACATGTCGTGTAATTAGTAGGGTTCCAAGTAGCAGAGGGGTCCAAGTCAAATTGGCAAAATGGGAATAGTGGTCCAAGAAACTGGCCGGTGGATCAGCTAACAGTCCAATTTGCTATAGATAGCTAGCAGGCCGCAGTTAGCAGAATGGGCCTTCAGGGGACGTCGCACCTGAGGGGCCTGTTGGGATCCTCGGGCAGATTATGTCGGTATTCCAGTCGTGAAGGATCGGCGGGGTTCCGTGCACCGTACCGGCAGTAGAAGGGGTCCGGATATTGTAGCCGAAGGAGTGGTCTTCAGGAATAGCCCAGGAGCCCTAGCCGGGAGATGGGTCTAGCATGGGCTAGCCCCAGGCTAGTTGGTGCTTTCTCCGTGATGGAAACGTTAGCCAGGAGTAGTCAACCCGGGTTGCGGTTAGCTAGCTGCCATGATCCAGTTAAAAGGGTTCAGAGTTTGCGGTAGGAATCTGGGGATATGGAGAGAAAAATAGGTCCAGTATGCTCTGGTTTGAAACGCGTTGTACGAACTGGCAAGAGCTTTCCGAGCTAAAGGTTAGCTGACTGATAGCTGATAGCTGGTAGCTAGTTAGCTAGCTAGCTAGCTTCAGTTGAGGTATTCCAGTTCGGAGGTAAATAGAAATACTTTAGAAGAAAAAAAAGATCCACACCACATTGGGTGAGGCGGGTTCCAACAGGCGACCAAGCACTCTGCGCACCAGGGACACAGTATTTTGAAGTTGAGGTTTAGGACAAATATTAAAAAGAATGCGAAGAAAATATATAAAAAGATATATACATGGGACGAGACAAGACGAAGGACAAAGACGTCTGACTGCTACACCATCTTGGATTTTATGCCATGGAAAGAGCAGGTGTCCTTAATGTGTTGTACAGTCAGTGTATAATGAACATTTAAAAAACATAGAGACTTACAGTTTCTCTTCCATCCTACCTTAGTTGTTGAAGCAATTGACTGGTCTCTTCTGTCACACAGAAGCGCTGATCGGCTAGATCATACTGAACGGATTCACAATGAGGAAACACTGAAACAGGAAGTTATGTAGAAATAAAGTTTCAAGTGACTCAGATAGACAGCGATTACATATCTCAAATCTACGTTGTATAGTTGTCAGAGTTGGGGTCAATTCCACAAATTCAATTCACTTTCCTTGTAAATTCCATCAATTAAATTCAAATTCCAGGTCAATCTTCAGAGCCAGCAGGAGGCTCCAACCCTCCAAGAGCATTTGAAAAGACCACACACTCACTCAACTTCATTGACTCACAGCAGCTATGACGTTCAAGGTATCAACTTACAATGATCTTGGTCTATAGATGCTGCACACCAAGTTTCGGGAAAGGTTTCGGTCTCTGAGGATTTTTTAAAAAAAGTAGCAAAGTTTAGCTAAATGCTTTCTCTGACCAGAAAACCAAAATATGACATCTTTCTAATAACGTTGTAATAAATGTATTATCTGGACTTCTCAAAAGTTGCACACCATTTTCAAAATGGAGGATTATCCATCATGGCGAGGTCAGAGGCAAATGTGGCATTGGACCAGTTTGAGGAGTTCACCCTGGAGTTTAGGACCCTGGCTGCCGGCGCGGGATGGAACAACAGGGCCCTGATCGACCCTTACCGCTGCAGTCTGCGCGAGGATGTCCGTCGGGAGCTGGCCTGCAGAGACACCAGCCTCACGTTTGACCAGCTGGTGGACCTGTCCATCCGGCTGGACAACCTGCTGGCTACTCGTGGACGTTCAAATCGGGTTCTGGTGGTTCCATCCTCCCGCACCCCCTCTCCGATACCCATGGAGCTGGGAGGGGCGGTGCGCAGGGAGACCGGAGGGGGTTCCCGCTCGTGCACCATCTGTGGCCGCAGAGGTCACACTGCCGTTCGGTGCCGGGTTGGTTCCTCTGGGAATTGAGGCAGCAGGCAGGACGCTCTGGCGTCACCCCAGGTGAGCCGGCACCATTCTCTCCCAGAGCCCTCTGTTGCACATATGTTTGTGTCTGTCACGTTCCCTGAGTTTTCCCTGCATTCCAAACATAAGGCGCTCGTCGATTCAGGCGCGGCTGGGAATTTTATTGATAGCGCTTTAGCCTATAGTTTAGAGATCTGCTGAGGCGGACAGGGCTTTTAGTCACCTGAGGGCTCTGTTTACCTCGGCTCCCGTGCTGGCCCATCCGGATCCCTCTTTGGCGTTCATAGTGGAGGTGGACACGTCCGAGGCTGGGATAGGAGCTATGCTCTCTCAGCGCTCGGGTACGCCACCGAAGCTCCGCCCGCCCCTGTGCCTTCTTCTCGAAGAAGCTCAGCCCGACGGAGCGAAACTATGATATGGATGACCGGGAGCTGTTGGCTGTCATCAAGGCCTTGAAGGCGTGGAGACATTGGCTTGAGGGGGCTAGACACCCTTTTCTCATCTGGACTGACCACTGCAATCTGGAGTACATCCGGGTGGCGAGGAGACTGAACCCTCGCCAGGCAAGGTGGGCCATGTTTTTCACCCGTTTTGTGTTTACCCTTTCCTACAGACCATGCTCCCAGAACGTTAAGGCAGATGCATTGTCCCAGCTGTATGACACAGAGGAGCGGCCCATGGATCCTACTCCCATACTCCCCGCCTCTTGCCTGGTGGCGCCGGTAGTGTGGGAGCTGGAGAGCCCGCTCCCCTCCAGTGTCCAGCTGGGCGTCTGTACATTCCGTCTGCAGTCCGCGACCGGCTGATCTATTGGGCCCACACGTCACCCTCCTCTGGTCATCCTGGGATCGGTCGGACGGTGCGCTGTCTTAGTGGGAAGTACTGGTGGCCCACTTTGGCTAAGGATGTGAGGGTTTATGTTTCCTCCTGCTCGGTGTGCGCCCAGTGTAAGGCTCCTAGGCACCTGCAGAGAGGTAAGTTACAACCCTTACCCGTTCCACAACGGCCGTGGTCGCACTTGACAGGGTAACACCACGATCCTGGTCGTTGTGGATCGTTTTTCTAAGTCCTGTCGTCTACTCCCTCTGCCTGGTCTCCCTACGGCCCTACAGACTGCGGAGGCCCTGTTTACACACGTCTTCCGGCACTACGGGGTGCCTGAGGATATAGTGTCTGATCGGGGTCCCCAGTTCACGTCGAGGGTCTGGAGGGCGTTCTTGGAACGTCTGGGGGTCTCGGTCAGCCTTACCTCAGGTTTTCACCCCGAGAGTAACGGGCAGGTGGAGAGAGTTAACAAGGATGTGGGTAGGTTTCTGAGGTCTTATTGCCAGGACCGGCCGGGGGAGTGGGCAGCGTTCGTGCCCTGGGCAGAGATGGCTCAGAACTCGCTCCGCCACTCCTCCACTAATCTCTCTCCCTTCCAGTGTGTATTAGGGTATCAGCCAGTTCTGGCTCCTTGGCATCAGAGTCAGACCGAGGCTCCTGCGGTGGACGACTGGTTCCGGTGCGCGGAGGAAACATGGGACGCCGCCCATGTCCACCTTCAGTGCGCCGTGCTGCGCCAGAAAGTTGGCGCAGACCGTCACCGCAGTGAGGCACCGGGTCTGGCTCTCGACCCGAAACCTGCCCCTTCGCCTGCCCTGTCGGAAGCTGGGTCCGCGGTTTGTGGTGCCATTTAAAGTCCTGAGGAGAGTAAACAAGGTTTGTTACAGGTTACAGCTTCCCCCCGATTACCGCATTAACCCCTCTTTCCATGTGTCTCTCCTCAGGCCGGTGGTGGCTGGCCCGCTCCAGGAGTCTGAGGTGCGGGAGGTTCATGACAGCCCACTTGGAGTTTGCTAAAAGGCACCTAAAGGACTCTCAGACCTTGAGAAACAAGATTCTCTGGTCTGATGAAACCAAGATTGAACTCTTTAGCCTGAATGCCAAGCGTCACGTCTGGAGGAAACATAGCAAAAATGTCTAAAAACCTGTTTTCACGTTGTCATTATGGAGTATTGTGTGTAGATTGAAAAACTATTTTAAAATAAGACTGTAATGTAACAAAATGTGGAAAAAGTCTCAGGATTTTGGAAATTCTCCCGCGATCCCATTTTCATATCAGGCGACCGCAAATGGGTTCGTGACCCCTAGTTTGGGAACCACTGCTATAACCCTTTTTTCATTAAAAACAAATATGCTAGAACTGATGCCCATCAAGAACTAAAGGTGACAAAAATGCACTGAAAAACGTTTAAACCTACTTTGGACGCACTAGAGTGCATTAGAGAAATTAGATGGAAGAAGTGTTTTTAACTCCACTCTAATCTCGATTTTGCTTATGTAAAACCGTATCAAGCCAGTTAAAATTTGAAATGGAGTTTATGGAACTCCGTCACATGCTTCTGTTTCACACAATGAAACGGACATTAAATGTGTAGAATGATACATTTGCATGGAGCTGGCAAACGGATTTAATAAATAGCCTACAACTTCAGTTTATTGCTGTTGTAGCCTTGTGTTATTATGCAATTATTAATAGCCATGTTTAGTTAATTCAATTGAAAGCTATCAATTGTGATCATGGCCACAGCTCTATCGCAATTGCCGAACCAGCTGTTTTTAGAATGCATTAGATTGACCGTAACTGTCAATCAGATTAGGCTACAGGTTATAAAAAAGAAAAAGAAAAAAACTGGCTGTTGTTGACGATCATATTCAGTTATTTTCCATATTATTCATATTTGATTGAAATTATGACTCCATCCTCAGTAGCCTATTCCAGTAGGATATTGGACAACACAAGCTCTTCTTACCTCGAAAACGCCTCGCTATTTAGATTGAATAAATGAGTCTGTCAATTTGAACTATGCAAACTGCTAAATCGTTCATGTTAATTACATCTTGCCTAGGCTACTGGAGGCTATCTAGGGCTATAGGCTATAGGCTCCCTGCATCTAGCTCAGCAAACCATGGCAAAATTGAATTACAATCATAAACTGAGGTTTTAATCAGTAGCCTAGGCCTATTGAAATGACAAGTCAATCACGCAAATAGGCCTAACTATTTGCATTATGCCTAAGTAACGGTTTGTATAACATCTGGCACAGAATGAGACACAATTGCCAGAAATAACATTCGTTCTTTTAAATTCGTAAAAGTAAGATTTCGTAAATCCTCTGTCCAACTTTCATCACTCAAACTCAACTGATGGATTTATCTATTGTTTTGCACATGCGCAAAGGGGATTTCTTTTAAATCCTAGCAGTCAAACGAGTCAAATCGACAGCCATTGATGGAATATTATCTGTCGAGTTTAATAAAGGCGAACTATATATTTTCTCTTGCGACATATGCAAATCTTTTTTATTTTGATGAAAAACTGAATATTGTTGTCACATTATTTGATGCGTTTAATTTGAAAAAGGAAATCCTGCAGCAATTTTAATTGTCTCTCCCAAAATAGATCATTCTAACAAATCATTTAGAATCCTTTGCCTCTCAGTAGCAACTGTTGGGGTGGAAGGGAAGTTGTATTTTTACCATAGCACACTGTCTAAACATGACAATGTGACATTCAATTGCAGTATTGCAGTTTCCGAACAGAGTACATGATGTACTTTGGGACCCAGGCAAAGGTACAACACTGGTCTCTGGTGGTTGGTGTATGTTATTGAACTGGACCGGGTGACAGTCAGCCTGAGACCTATGAAGGTAATCCAGTTTCCAGGCTACTAAACCATATTTATTCAATTATTTGTCATAATTTTACATTTTGATCTGAATCAGTATGAATAGATTATATTTCGTAGTTTTGATACCGTTGTGTATTTAATTTTTTTTTTAAATCAAATCCTATTTTATTTGCCACATACGTGTTTCGCAGATGTTATTGCGTGTTTCGCGAAATGCGTGTGTTTCTAGCTCTAACAGTGCAGTAATATCTTAATAACAGTAACATCTAACAATTTCACAACAATACAAACACATCTAAAGTAAAGGAATTAAGAATATATAAATAAATAAATATTGAATCAAAGATTGCTGCATTGTTACAGGTATGCACAATGTTAGATACCCCTGCACGTCGACTAGGCACGGGTACCCTGTGTATATATAGCTAAATTATCGTTACTCATTGTGTATTTATTCCTTGTGTTATTATTTTTCTATATTTTTCTCTGCAATATTGGGAAGGGCCCGTAAGTAGGCATTTCACTGTTAGTCTACACCTGTTGTTTACGAAGCATGTGAAAAATGACATTTTATTAGATTTTAGATGGCAATTTATTGGAATGACCTAATAAAAAAAAATAAAAAACGATCTCATAATGAAAACATGTAGAGGTGCAGTGCAATTAGTAACTTACCTTTCCAATCAAAAGTGCTGACCCTGGACTTGATTGTAAACGTAAAAGTGGGGTCAATGAGATTGCTTTCAAGCTTTTGATAATGTGCATGTTTTAACAATAATAGTAACTAACAATGAAACATAAACCAGTAGCACAACCAATGTATTTTTGAGGCCATCATTATTATTGCTCACAGGGTAAGAAACCTACTGTGATGCAGTTTACAACTCTTGGCGCCAAACTACAAAACCCCACCGCTATGACCGTTTGATTATCATTCAAGGCAAACGGGAAACTCGTAAATACATCCTGCCTCGAGTGTTTTGATCACATGGGGGAAATCTGTTATGAATCGAAATTCTAATGTTTGATACCTGGTCTCAATCAAGCGCACTCACTTGGTAATTTAATCAAAATAAAGAGCAAGCGAAAAAGTAAAACGTCATCACTATTTTCTTAAACCAAGGCTTTGGTATCATTTCATAACCATAATTTAGAGACTTCGGTAAACTTGGCTTTAATCAACAACAACAAGATCAATCTGCTTCTGCTTCCACTCATGTTTACTTTAGAGATGTCATTCAAGAACTTTCTACCCTGAATTCTCATTGAGAATAGAAATCCAGTCCCACAAATGTTATTTACTATAATACACTTTCTAAATGAAGTGCTTGGATGTGTGTTGCTATAACGACTTCCACCGAAGTTGGTCCCTCTCCTTGTTCGGGTGGCGTTCGGCGGTCGAAGTCACCGACCTTCTAGCCATCGCTGATCCTCTTTTCATTTTCAATTGGTTTTGTCTTGTCTTGTATCACACCTAGTTCCAATCCCATCAATTACATGTTGTGTATTTAACCCTCTGTTACCACAAATGTCCGTGTCGGTGATTGTTTGTAAGCTATGTGCAAGTTATGTTCTGGGGCCTGTTGCACAAAAGTAGAATTAAGACATCCGGGATAAATGACTCAGCTGAGCTCAATGAAGCCAAAACATGTGCGTCCAGGCTTAATTGGTTGCACAAAGACCAAGCCAGGATGAGCAGACACGGATTCATTAAGCCAGGTGAAACCAATCCTGGATAGGTGCGCGCTCACGGCTCACTCAAATAGACCCCGCCACAGATCACAGATTAACTGATTTACCATGGCAACTAGAGCCGCGTACTTTTCCCCGTCGGAAGCACAAATCCTCATGGAGGCATACGAGGAGGTAAAAGATATAATTAAGAAGAAAGGCAACACCGCCACAGTGATAAAGCAAAGAGAAAAAGCGTGGCAAAGTATTGCAGACCGCCTGAATGCGTAAGTAGTGCACAATTACACACTCACCGCTCCGCTGAAACATCACAATTACAATTCAAATATTTAATTCACATCTCCAAAAATGCAGTTGTACTGTAATTATGAAACGGTTAAATTTTTAATTGAAATGCACTGCAGATATGAGTGAAATTGTGTAAAGTAACTCCATCACACTGTATAAAGCTATGATAAATTTTTTGATATTTTTACTGAAAACAAGACAAAAATACCAAGTAATTTTTTGCAGTGTGACTCCATTAAATGTGTGTGTGTGTGTGTGTGTGTGTGTGTGTGTGTGTGTGTGTGTGTGTGTGTGTGTGTGTGTGTAGATTAAACATGAACGGGCCAAAACGGACATGGCAGCAGGTCAAAATCAAATACAAGAACATTCTGCAGAATGGTATGGTCCCTGACTAATATTTAACAAAGCACAAGCATATATTGTACCCAGAAGGTGCCTGCTCACACATTGTCTGTACTGTTTTAGCAGTGAAAAAGAATACCCACAGACAAGGCACGGGTGGTGGGTCACCAAAGGCTGACCTTACCCCAGCAGAGGACATGGCCTTGGAGCTAAATAAAGGCAGGCCCGTCTTAGAGGGGATCCCTGGGGGGAAAGAGACGAGCATAGGTTCCTCCCAAGATGCCACCCGCTTCATTCAAGGTATGTCCTTCCATCTCTACATGGGATACAACCACATTCATATTGAATCAATTTGGACTGTCTGACTTTGGTTTACCTATTGCCTTGCAGTGTCTGGCAGCACTGTGTTCCTGTTAGAGCCACCAGCACAAGCACCAGACGATGCTGATCCAGTGAGTACTCCATCAAAGGCATACTGTAGGCCTGGCATGTCTTGTCTACTAGCTTCAATATGAATCCGATTAAATGTGATAGGGTGAAGGCCCCAGTGCAGCAGCAACAGCACATGATGGAGACGATGATGAGGAGGAGACCATCTCTCTGGATTCCAGAAGGCATGAGGTATCATGTTAAGACTGTGAAAGTACTATTTACTCTACAATGGTGAGGAGTCCTCATCAAAATCAAAAAATCTAATTTCTTTTACAGGACCCAGATGCTATACAGTGGGAAAACCAGCCTGGCAACATAGTGCGTATTAATAAAAGGACACCACATCCTGCCAAATTCCAGCTGCGCTAATTGTATTGTGTTCACAGAGCTCACAAGCTATCAGAAAGTTGTATGGCAACCACCTCCGGCGCCAAATAGAACTGGCAGACATAGACATTCAGTACAAGAAGAAAAAGATGGAAAATCTTGCACTGGAGTCCGAAATAAAAAAGAGGACAATTAGGAAACTGGACCTTGAAATAAAAAAACTTGAGAGGGAGGTGAGATATGCCTTCAATGTACACTGTATGCTAACTGTAACACAAATGTATTAATCATTATTTTTCTTTCCTCCCCCAGCTCCAAGAAGATGACACAGCTCAAAATAAAAATTAGGTATATTCTCGTAAAGTCAAGTGAGCCATGACATATGAGCTCTTATTGTGAGCACACAGGACGGTGGCATCTTTCTAAGGTTTTTTTTATTTTCCCAGCAATCAGTACAACCAAGTCATCGTTATAAGGCATCGCCCTCTTTTGCCCACCCCCCCAGCACCAGGTGTGGCCACTAGCCTATATGAAGGCCCAAAATTGTGTGTTCCTTTCTGCTCTGACAATGGCATGCCCATTCGTGCGAGATGTGGTGGATGAAGAAGCACTTGTGCTGAGGAGAGCCTTCAGGCGAGAAAGGGTCTTCAGGGACCGGTTGGACCCACTGGCCTTCCCTGATGACCATCTATATGAAAGATACAGGTTTTCTGCAGATGGCATCAGGTATCTATGCAGACTACTGGGTCCCAGGATTAAGCACCGCACTGCACGGAGCCATGCACTGAGTGTGGAGCAAATGGTTTGTGTGGCCTTGCGCTTTTTTGCTAGTGGAGCCTTCCTGTACTCAGTGGGGGATGCAGAACAGCTGAACAAGGCCACAATTTGCCGCACAATAAGGAGTGTGTGTCTGGCTATCAAAGCATTAGCAGATGTCTTCATCTCCTTCCCTGGCCACAGAAGACTCTGTGACATCAAAGAGGAGTTCTATAGGATTGCAGGTAAGAGGATCTACAAATTACAGGACAACTGTTAACACATAGTAGGATACTCATTACTTTGTGTGACAGGTTTCCCCAATGTCATTGGTGCAGTGGACTGCACACACATAAGGATAAAAGCCCCCTCAGGTGCCCATGAGGCCGATTTTGTGAATAGGAAATCCTTTCACAGCATTAATGTTCAGGTGAACATAACTTTTTGATATTGTCCATTGACGAACACTCTGCATTGCCAGTGATGTGCATTGATTGGTGTAATATTCCTCATCTTATGATTTCAGATGGTCTGCAATGCTGACTGTGTGATCAGCAATGTTGTGGCAAAATGGCCTGGCTCAGTCCATGACTCCAGAATCTTTCGGGCCTCTGAAATCTATCAGTGCCTATCACAAGGTAAGCCACACAACCCCTATTTATAACCATCATGGCTGTGTCAAGAATATCACTGTGTTTATGAGGTAGTAATGATGAGATTTTGTGTTGACAGGTGAATTCTCTGGTGTGTTGCTGGGAGACAGGGGGTATGGCTGCCAGCCTTTTCTCCTGACACCTTTCACAGACCCCCAGGAAGCACAGCAGGCCTACAACCATGCCCATGCCAGGACCAGGGCCAGAGTTGAAATGACCTTTGGCCTCCTGAAGGCACGCTTTCACTGCCTTCACAAATTAAGGGTCAGCCCTGTTAGGGCATGTGATATTACTGTGGCTTGTGCTGTCGTCCACAATGTGGCCTGCCTGAGGAAGGAGAGGGCCCCCAGAGTGCCACCAGCCATGGACTGGGACAATCCGGCAATCTTCCCTGATGACGACAGTGGTCGGCTGCTGAGGGACCAATATGTGTTGAATTATTTTAGTTAGTATGTGTGCTTTCAATTTTGGTTAAATATGTCCTGCGGTGGCAGAGGAATTTGGGTTTTTTTGGGTTCGTTTTTTTACGAATTTGGCCTCTTATGATGTTTGTGCGGTATACTGTGTGTAATACAAGGCTGCAGGGAGGCTACTGCATCCATTCATTTGTCTGTTCAGTTGATGTGTATGGATTTGTCCTGCATTTATTTTAGTGTGCAGACATGCAGGGTGTGTTATATACAGACCTTTGAATGTGTATGTATCATTTTGTATAATATGCTTGGATTCTGTGCTTTCCATCTTGTAGAGTCACTGTGACTTCAGTTTCGAAAGGAGCTGATGGTTTACCTGCTTTGTTTTGTCCTTATTCAATAAAGGAACATAATGTTACACATTGTGTTTTTATATTCATATGGAATGTGTATTTGTTTATATGACAGAGTACTAGGGCCACACTGAAGAAAAAGGATAAAGTCATAAATTTATGAGGCTGGTTCTTTCTGCAGAAAAGCTACATATTGTTTTTACAGTTTTGATACTTATGACAATGTGATACTTAATATTCTGGCACATCAGCATGTCTTTGTTTATGAAACCATACTGAAGTACAATTTCACGAAATGCCCCACATCTGTCATTTTAACAACTGTCCTCCTTTAAAACAACTGGTTACAATATTATGACTTGTGTTTTTTTCCCCTCTGTGGCCCTAATATTCTATCATTTTATATATAGCCTTATAGTCTATGGGAAACTGTAAATTATCTAATGATAGCAACATCATCTAAAAATCATTTTTTATCCAAAATCATTGAAATTAATGATCACAAACGTTTAAATAATGACAGTGGGTCTAGTTATATGTGATAACAATGTATAGTGAGCAGTGAAATAACTATTGGTTTCCATTTGTGGTGACTGCTGACTGACATTAGGGATGAGATTAAATAGATCCTGGAATTTAGCCTGGTCTGGAGCAGGCTAGCTCCACAGAATAAATCTCCATGGTAATTTATACCATAACATATCCTCCTGCCCCCTATCCATCTTTAGTGCAACCGGATTACGGATCAATTGAGCCAGGATCACCAAGATATCCTGGCTTAATCCCTTATCCTAGTTTTGTGCAACAGGCCCCTGGTGTGCGACGGGTTTTGTACACACTTGTGTTGTATGTTTTGGTTTTCAGAGTTTTTGAGCACTTATGAAACTGCTCCGTTTATACCAAGTTCGATCTCCTGCGCCTGACTTCCCTGCCACCATCACGCACCCCCTTACAGTTGCTTTGGAATGTTGAGTAAATAAAGGTTTTCTACCTTGCAAAGTTCTTGTATATGGCATGGATCATTCTATGAAAATGGTGGCTTTCCTGTCCCTTGCCTTAACCACCAGAAAAACACTTAAACATTTCTGATAATGACACAAAATATGTTCTATTGTTATTAAAACATATGTAAGACAGTTATATTGCAATTTTGTATATACAGTATATATCGTAAAACATGGTCAATACCATGAAAATGGTTTGTCCTTCTGGTTAGGAGTCGTGATTTAGTGACATATTTTGAGTTAAATAATATATTTTCTCCCACTTTAAATGTCATAATTTTATTTGTATTATTACAGTTATTTAATGGGAACATTGTATAGTTATTTACTGGAAAATTATTATAGTTATTTAATGGAGTACATAAACTAAAATATCAACTAAATATTATAAATAATTTACAAGGGATAGCTTCCCCTCAATGTCATGTCACTGTGTTGACAACGGCGCTGTGGTCCTGGACAGAGGGAACTGCAACCTCAACCTCTCAGATGTTATGGGGCATGCAACCCTACCTACCCTCTCCCCTCGATGCTCACGGAGACGGTAGTCGATGTGGATAGCGAGAGAGATGAGTCCCTGGACACGAACTCATCCTTAAGGGTCTCTGTGAGCACATTCTGGAATGCTCCCTGAAGGGCCTCCTCATTCCAGCCGCGAGGGTGCAAAACTCAACAAGGGGGAACAAGGGGGGTTGGTAACCCAGAGCACGCTCGAAAGGTGACATACCTGACGAGGAGTTTGTGAGGGTGTTGTGGGCATATTCAACCCAGGGTAGCTGAGCGCTCCAGGAGGAACAGTTAGCAGAAGTCACGCAGCGTAGGGCAGTCTCCATCTCCTGGTTGGCCCGTTCGGTGTGGCCGTTGGTCTGGGGGTGATATCCAGAAGAAAGCTTGACATTGATATCAAAGAGCAGAATATAAGGATCTCCATACCTGGGAGGTAAACTGGGGTCCTCTGTTGGAAACGATGTCAGTGGGAATGCCATGCAGATGGAACACATGGGATACTAACAGGTCCGCAGTCTCCCTGGAGGACGGGAGCTTGGAGAGGGGAATGAAGTGAGCCATTTTGTAAAACCTGTCAATAACGTTGAGGATGACAGAGTTACCGTTAGATGGGGGAAGGCCAGTGACGAAGTCCAGAGCTATGTGTGACCAGGGGCGACTGGGTACGGGAAGGGGGCGAAGAAGACCAGAAGTGGGTTTAGTGGAGGTTTTGTTCCAGGCACAAACCAAACAGGCTGAGACAAACTCCTGGACAGCTCTCTCCATGGTGAGCCACCAAAAGCGCTGACGCAGGAAGGCGAGGGTCCGGTTCATACCAGGGTGACAGGTGAGGTGGTCAGAATGGCACCACTGAAGAACATCAGAGCGAACAGAATCAGGAACAAACAGAGCATTACTAGGACCATTAACCAGGTCAGGCTGGTTCTGCTGAGCCTGGCGGATGCGGGACTCGATCTCCCAGGCGACGGCGGCAACGATGCAGGTGGATTGCACAATGACTTCCGGCTTGGTACCTGTGTTGTCGGTGGTGAACTGGCGGGGGAGGGCATCAGGCTGGAGGTCAATGGAGCAGTTGTGCGGCCGATGAGGCGGCAGCGACAGGGCATGGTGCTTGCTGAACACAGGCGCTAGATAGTGATACTGGGATGAAGTGATGACAGGTCCGGAGGTTCAGACAAGGCAGGGATGACATTTCTGAGTGAGTGTAATTCAGTTTCACTGGAATTTAGTATGTTCTATGGATGGCCTTAAACTGCAGTAATCTATGTCTGTGATGATGATATGAACATGACTGGGCATTTCAACAGATCTGTATCCATTCATCATCATCGGTACCTTCTACCAGGTCTTCCTCACATTTTTGTTTTACATGTTTTGTGTCATGTGGAAAAGCCTCTATCAACTCTTGATACAGTTTGGAAATCAACTTTGGAGGTTTGTCAGACTGCCTTAAAATAGCATCTGGCTTGTCCAGTGTTTGCTGCACAGAGAGAACAAAGTGTTGTATCTGCAAAAATTCACATCACCTCCATCACAGACTGGTCTTCCCTGGCTGCCTGACCCTGCTGAGACCCCTGTCACCATCTGATCCTCCTAAAATTAGGCATGAAAAGGATTACCTTGGTGTACATTTATACATTATATTATCCAAGAATATAATCAATGGTTCAATCATTGAAATGACCATTAGTCCCAGATCCCAAACTGTAGCTTTAAGCTTTAAACTGCTGTCCTGTAGCTACTGTAGGTCTACCCATCAACTCAAGATGGAACTTTGTATCGTTCACTAATATTGTTAATATACTACAAAATTCACCGGAGCTCCGTAGACTGGTCTTCCATGGTTGTCTGACCCTACTGGGATCCCATGTCACCATCTGATCCTGCTAAGACATGATGAGCAGGGTGTTGTGAACTGACTGCACTAGAGGGCTACATTCCCGCGTGATGCCTGCGGGACATGTGGGTCCCGACAGAGATCATTGCAGCGAGGTCGGCTTTCGGCATTTTTCATGTTGCGGGCGCGAGCGGCGGTCAGACAAACAACTTTGGGATGGACTTATTTTTGTTGTCCCACAGATTATTTGGAACCGGTCCTCTTTCGGCTTTGTATGCATTAGCCTACCTATTGTATTAAAAGCAGATTTTTTTTCTCGCATTATTCACACGCACTTTGATATATCAGCTGATGTAAGAAGGGCTATATAAATAAATTTGATTTGATTTGAAATAAAATACATTTGATTTGAAATCATACTAAAAGGTAGACTATATCCTATAGGACGATGCAAAACGTAGCAAGTGTAGCTGTCATCATTCTTGCTGCTTCCAGTTTAGTAGCCATACCTGCGAGATCAAGTGCACGTGTGGTCTCAATTAAATAGAGTAGGCTATAGCCTATGCATGGGCGGAGAAGCACGTGGCAGTTATCTTTCCAAGGAAATGTACTTCCTAAATAGGCCTATGTTAAGGCTATAGTTTACTACATTGCCTAGAAATAGGCCTAAATATTTCTCAGTCTGAAAATCTTCCCACTCCTGAAAGGTAGGCTTTAAAAATATCTTTAAAGAAAGTGCAAGTCTCTCCAACTCTGCTCTCTTCAATCTACATCTAGCATATTGGCTGATATAGCCCAATAATATAATATAAGGGCCATGTGAGAATCTCTAGTAAATTTAACCTATTTCTTAAGTTATTTATGAGCATTTGATATTGCCTATAGGGCGCAAAAATTGCTGGGACCATGGCTGGCAACTGGGCTGTGTCACATACGCCTAAAATTAACATTGCGGGACTTCAGTTGGGTTTGGGACCAGTTATTGCAGAAGCGGGTGAGAGTCGGACAGAAAGCCAGCAGATGTGGGCAGTAGCAGGATGAAGAAATCGGTCCCATACAGACCTCTACTGTGCACCATGACAGTGAAGCCTGTAACATTAGAGCTGTTTATTACTGTGTCAGTATGAAAAGTAGGGAATTAGCTAGGGAAACTGACAGATCAATAACGTTACATTGCCATACTGACTAATACAACTCACATTGCACTTGAAAAAAACATCAATGTTTAATCATTTGACCAATGGTTTCATCATTTTATTTAGGTATAGTGTAATTGAGGCAAAAAAGAATAGCTCACGCTAGCCAACTTTTGGCCTGCTCTCTCTCTCTAACGTTACATCAACTGGCAAAAGCTAGCCAAGTTCATGTACTTCTGAAACGGGACAAAACAAAGGCTACAAAACATTTCCATACAAACAACAGCTGTTAGATAGTGATATGGGGTGGCTATTTTTACTATCTGACAGATAACTAGAGCCTAGAGCTGACCTGGCTGTAGTAGCTACTAAGAGCTAGCGGAACTTATTCATTCACCTCAGTTGAGAGGGGATGAAACATTAGCTAACATTACCGTACATGCCAGTTGCAATACTAGCTCAGAACAAACACTAGTTTAGTGTTTAAATCCAGCTGACTGAACACTCCAAGCAGCCTACCAAGCCGTTTGGAGGCGTCCGCATGGTCAAAAACAACACCATTGCTGCTTTTTGTATCACATTGCACTATCCCCAGTGAAACTTGCGCCCCTGGCTACTTCACCCCAATAAAAAGGTTGGATGGAAACCTATTCAGTTCGATTGAACGTTTGCTATGTTGCAGAACGGTTTGTACTGAACGACATGTTACCCCAATATGTTCTTGAACAGACTTTGAGGTAGACTTTTGAACAGACTTCTAATGTATTTTAGTCAACGCCACTCCGACATTGCTCGTCCTAATATTTATATATTTCTTAATTCCATTATTCTACATTTAGATTTGTGTATATTGTTGTGAATTGTTAGATATTACTGCACTGTTGGAGCTAGGAACACAAGCATTTCGCTACACCCGTAATAACATCTTCTAAATATGTGTATGTGACTAATACAATTTGATTTGTGCCACCGTTTGATGGGTGTGGCTTTAAGCAATGAGTGACGTTGTTAAAAGACAGTGGCCATGCTGATTGCGTTCCCCAACCCCTCCCCGTTTTTCAACTGGTCATTCAGTACAGCGTCGTTTCCGTTCAATTGAACGAGCCAGAAAGTAAAAACGTAGCGAAAGCAGGCCACGTTTGTGTTGAGAAGTGGTGTTTTTAGCGTCAGATTCTGTTTCAAATAGCACCAAAAACCTACACTAACCATGAGCCTCACTATCTGTATCGTCCAATCACATATAACATACAAGTCACGTGATCTGTTTAAACAAATATATTTTATGTTTTATTTTTTAAAGTAATCAAGGTATTTATTGAAACACGGGGGGCTCTGTTTGCAAACATGCCTTCACGTGTCGCTAACCGGTCACGTCACTTGTATCTGCTCTCTGATTGGGCGATACAGACCGCGCCATTGTATGAGATGAGCAGTTTGTTTGCCCCCTAATTCTGGTATGTACACAGTCTTGTACATTTTCCTTTAAAAAAAATAAACATAAGTCGCCGTTTTTTAAAAGCGATTTCTAATCTTTTGAATTATAATAGTTCGTCCCGGAGATTTCAACTTTTGACGATCATTTGAGAAAAGCGGGAACCCTTCAAGCCATGGCCCGGAAATGGGGCGCAGCCCTAAATGCGCATTCCCTATCGTGCGCATCTTCGGGTGTGTTCGTAAATTCACTCTGGAGTGCTAGAGGATGGTCTGGTCGTTCTTAAATTCAGAGTGTTGTCAGATTGTCCGTTCGCAAATTCAGAGCGTTTCGCTCTCGGACCGTCCAGAGCGCACACCGGATGCTATGGCCAAGGAGTAGGGTTGATGCGAGCGTTCTGACCTTACAACGGCAGTCAAACACCCAAACATACTGGCTAAAGTTAGCTAGCTACTTCCAGACACAAATGAGAGAACACCAACATTTTACTCGTATTCGCAGAGCTGGTTAGGCTGTTTTCATGTTATCTATAGGGTTGGTGACTAACTGTGCTGCTGGCAACAATATTGCGACGTTTACTGACATCGGTCATATTCAACCGGTGTTGCGTTTTCGTTAATTAATCGGTGAAATCGGAGTAGATAACCAGAGTGAATTTACGAACGCACCCTTCATTTTATGGACGATGACGTTGACCATGTGATCAGGTAACCAAGATGGCGTCGGGGCAGCAGTGGGTGTTAGTGGAGATGGTACAAGCACTCTACGAGGTAATTTGTCTTTATTTAAATAGTTTTTATTTAAAGTTGTAGATGTATTCTGTTCAGTTACAACGCACTGTCTCATATGTCGTTTGTGTATTAAACTATGTAAAAAGAGAGAAACGATAGATAACTCCGGTTTTTCAGGAAGTATACTTCATATTGTTACCAGATATGATTGACAGAATATTGTAGCCAATAGTCTTTCGTGTCAGAGGTGCGTCGTTCTATTTTGTAGTACGAGCCAATCGTAGTGAGATAAATATGAAGGGAGCTGTGAAGATTTTATAACATAACTTTACACTACATACATTTTCCTTTATCTTAATTTCGAAACACACACGTATTTCTTTTTATTTCACCTGTTCCATGCCGAGGGCATATTTTGATAGTTTTTGGGTTGAGTTTGTTCCAACTTCATTGATCACCAGATAACTTATGATTTGAGAGCTATTATCTTGACAGTTAACTTTGGCATTGCTGATCAATACCCCGTGAAATGGAGCCACATTTTGTTAGTAGATATATTGTGTGTTGAGTAAGTGATGTTATTTCTTAACAGTAGCCCAATTATGGACAAAAGGAGCCTAAAATTACTCTTTTATAGTCCAAGGACCGTACATGTTCTTTTTTAAAGGTGAATTGGTTCGAAGTCAAAACAGCCAAATATTTAATGTAAACGTGAATCGATTCTCAGTTGCGGTACGGTTTTAGAAACATAAATCCCTCTACTTCCATGTCACATCAAAAATAATTTCACAAATGCAAAATACACTCTTACTGTTGTAAGCGCTGCGTTAATCGAATCCGGTATCAGGATAAATAAAAAGCAAGGTCTGCTAACTTTCTTTAATTATGTTTAATTAACGCAAGCAATAAATGGCAAATGCAATTTTCGTATATACAGGTTCGCTGTATCACCACGCAGGGTTGAACAGGGAACTCTGGAATGTGCGCAAACAACAGTTATTATACTATGACAGCCATAGTTCCAACCTGTCCGTTGGCCTATCACAGTAGAGGCTGAGCGTGGTTTAAACTTTGCTCAGCCTATCGCTGGCACTCAGACTGGTCCCAGTCTCTTGGTGCTCTCAGGTGTCCGCATCTGGTCTTTGGGTAGATTAGATCTGTCTTGTTCCGCTCCCCAGATGCTACACTCAAACAGTTCCTTTTATGGTATTGTCCAGTGTCCTACCCTCCCTGGTTGGCCTAGAGATATGCACCCCTCCCCTCTCCAGATTGACCACAGCTTTTATAGCATGTCACTCTATGTTGCTCAGTCTTTACACACATACACACACACACAAACAATGCAGATGTAACAAAACAATATTCATCTATATACAATATGGTAGCAGGCTATAGTGCATAAACATAAATCCTAACACTGTGTACTGTTTTAACAGTTGCAGCGGACAGTATTTTTCAGTTTGTGGCGTCTGTCTTCCGTTTACACACAGGTGTTCGAAGATGCAGATGGCTAATTAGCACAGGTAGTCCACTCTGTCTTCCATCTGTTTTCTATAAACAGGTGCTGTAACATGAAAATATTGGCAGTGTGGGAACCCTAACCCTAAAAAGGTGTGTATCAATGAAAACATTATTTCAACGCTGATTTGAAAGAGAAGGTCCTTATGCTTCCAAAACCGATGGGTGTTAATGTTCAAACCGAGCGTCGGGGCTCTTAACAAAACTTGTGTAATGGAACTCAGTCATGATCATGGGCTAACCTAACAGGTATAGGCAATCTGTGCTTGTCATTTTCTGGGACATGTCAGCGTTGCTCTTAGTTAAAATGGAAAGACAGTAGACCTATTGCGTGTTGAGTTCAACTTTGCAAGTAAAATTAGTTGGACCACTTTTACTTGAGAGTACACTTGTCAACAACTGCTTTACATGGTTTGGGAGAGGGGAAGTATCTAAGATACTGTAATGATCCTAGCGTTGGTAAGCATGATTACCGCTCCCCTATGGGAGCTAGCCTAGTTGTCTTGGAGCAGCCTTACCATGTTCAGCTCTGGAACCAAAGATACTTGAACCAAAGATACTGGGTTCAATTCACCCCTTAATTTACCAGATAATAGCATGAAGTTCAGAGTTGTGAATTGCAGGCAAAGCCATTTCCTATTAGGATACCTTTTTAGCCTACACTTCACAAGGCTAGGCCTACAGTAACAACTAAGGAGTAATGGTTTTTAAATTACAGGAGATCCCTAAACTGTATGACAATGGAGTTAATAAGCACGATTATATTGTGATAATCAAGGGTGCTGAGTTGAATTCACGCCTCGATTCAGAAGTACAATGAGGAATAAATGGAGCCCAGTAGGATCCAGAGCCGGAAATGCTCCAAGAAAGCCAAGTCCCTTGGAGGAGCAGTAATCGTTTTCATCACTATGGTGTTTAACACAAACTAAAGAAACAGGTTCAACGCCACCTGTTTTGTTAATAATACCCGCAGTATTTCAAAATATCCTGGTATACAGTATTATAAAATACCCTACCTGCTCAAACCTACTATGAAAGGGACTTTAATGCAGGCAAACATAAATCCGTTTTACCTAATTTCTACCAGCATGTCACATGTGCAACCAGAGGGGGGGAAAAAACTAGACCACCTTTACTCCACACAATGTTTGCACAGCATATTCAACTAGTAATCTCTCTTCCTGCTGAACCAGTTTTCACAAATCAGTGATTAAGCATGGAGATACAAAGCTCGCCCTCCATTTTTCAAATCTGACCATAATTCTATCCTCCTGATTCCTGCTTACAAGCAAAAACTAAATCAAAAAGTACCAGAGACGCACTCAACGTGGAAGTGGTCAGATGATGTGGATGCTACGCTACAGGACTGTTTTGCTAGCACAGACTGGAATATGTTCCGGGATTCATCCAATGGCATCGAGGAGTACACCACCTCAGTTACCGGCTTCATCAGTAAGTGCATCGATGACGTCGTCCCCACAGTGACTGTACGTACATATCTCAACCAGAAGCCATGGATTACAGGCAACACCTGCACTGAGCTAAAGGCCAGAGCTGCCGCTTTCAAGGAGCGCGCCAGCTGTTCCGGATGACTGTGTGATCACGCTCGCCGTAGCCGATGTTGGCAAGACCTTTAAACAGGTCAACATTCACAAGGCTGTGGTGCCAGACGGATTACTAAGATGTATACTCAGAGCATGCGCGGACCCACTGGCAAGTGTCTTCACTGACATTTTCAACCTCTCCCTGACCGAGTCTGTAATACCTACATATTTCAAGCAGACCACCATAGTCCATGTGCCCAAGAAAGAGAAGGGAACCTGCCTAAATGACTACCGCCCCGTAACACTCACGTCGTTAGCCATGAAGTGTTTTGAAAGGCTGGTCATGGCTCACATCAGCAACACCATCCCGGAAACCCTACACCCACTCCAATTTGCATACCGCCTCAACAGATCCACAGATGATGCAATTTCAATTCCACTCCACATTGCCCTTTCCCACCTGGACAAAAGGAACACCTACGTGAGAATGCTGTTCATTGACTACAGCTCAGCGTTCAACACCATAATTCCCACAAAGCTCATCACTAAGCTAAGGACCCTGGGACTGAACACCTCCCTCTGCAACTGGATCCTGGACTTCCTGATGGGCAGCCCCCAGGTGGTGAGGGTAGGTAACAACACGTTCGCCACACTGATCCTCAACACGGGGGCCACTTAGGGGTGCGTGCTTAGTACCCTCCTGTACTCCTTGTTCACCCACGACTGCTTTGCCAGTCACGGCTCCAACACCATCATTAAGTTTGCTGACGACACAACATTGATAAGCCTGATCAACGACAACGATGAGACGGCCTATAGGGAGGAGGTCAGAGACCTGGCAGTGTGGTGCTAGGACAACAACCTCTCCCTCAATGTGAGCAAGACAAAGGAGCTGATCGTGGACTACAGGAAAAGGAGTGCCGAACACGCCTCCATTCTCATCGACGGGGCTGTGTCAGAGGAAGGCCCTAAAAATTGTCAAGGACTCCACCCTAGTCATAGACTGTTCTCTCTGCTACCGCACGGCAAGCGGTACCGGAGCACCAAGTCTAGGTCCAAAAGGCTCCTTAACAGCTTCTACCCCCCCCCCCCCCAAGCCACAAGACTGCTGATCAAATCAACTGGCCACCCTGACTATTGACATTGACACGGCTGCTAATCACTATTTATTATCTATGCATAGTCACTTTATCCCTACCTACATGTACAAATTACCTCGACTAACCTATAACCCTGCACATTTACTCGGTACCGGTACCCCCGTATGTATATAACGTCCTTATATTATTCTTTATTTAGTAAATGTGTTTTTAACTCTTTCTTGAACTGAATTGTTGTTTAAGGGCTTGTAAGTAAGCATTTCACGGTAAGGTCTACCTGTTGTATTCTACGCTTTTGACGAATAAGATTTGACCCTTTTCTCTCCCCAGGCACCTGCCTACCATCTGGTCTTGGAGGGGATCCTCATACTGTGGATCATCAGACTGCTGTTTTCAAAGACGTACAAACTACAGGAGCGTTCAGACCTCACAGAGAAGGTAGAGAAAAATGGTTTCACCCACCTGTGAGTGCATAGGACACTCTGGGATGGAAATTCTGCGTGTAACTGTTTCTGGCACAATGTGTTAACTCCGTAGTGTTTGTCTATAACAGGAAAAGGAGGACTTAATTGAAGAATGGCAACCAGAACCCCTTGTCCCTCCTATGTCCAAAGACCATCCTTCCCTCAATTATGACATAGTCACTGGGTAAGCTAATGATGCTTTATTGACTGTTTTTGAAGTGCAGTGAATGATCTCACAGCCTATACTGTAACATCTTTCCAAGTTGGCAAATCTAGCCAATTTTTTGCTTTACACAGTACAGTCAAATACCTGGGTCATGGTCAGTAGGGCACATCGTAGCAAGAACTACAATATGTGGTCTTGTTGAACAAGTTAATGTTGTACATGGTTTCAAAACAGTTTTCTGCCTACTAAACAGTACCCTGACCGGTCTAGCTGTCTACCTCACTTCTCTTCATTCTAACATCAAGTGAACCTTGTGTTGTGTTTAGCTAATAGCAGGTGTTTTATTTTACAGCCCACCAAGCCACAAAATCATTGTAAATGGAAAAGAGTGCATTAACTTTGCTTCATTTAACTTCTTGGGTTTCCTTGACAACGAGCGAGTGAAGGTCTGTACTATTTTAAGTAGAAGCATACCTTTTTGGTTTATTTTCTAAGATATTAGCCATTTTTGATTCAATTTTCATTAAATGTTGGCACAGTACAATGCTAAGACATGAGCAAAATACTTTAGATTAGACAAACACTAAGACAAACACTAAAACAAAAACAATCATTCAGTAATCATGGCTTATTGCACTGGTTCTCAACCTATTTAGGTTACTGTACTCCAAATTACATTTTACTCTGCCTGCCTCGGTTCAACCGGTCGGGACTATTATTCATTTCACCATTAAGTCTGTTTTTACATGACAAATTATGAAATTTCCCATATTAATTATCCATGTGCCCTGTACCCCTATGGGCACTAGTACCCTATGTTGACAACCAATGGTGTATCTCTTGGGCTTAACCCTATAGACATGTTGGTTGTTTAGCAACCCAACTGACACATGCACAACTATGCAGCAAAACAGACAGTTGGTTTAGAATGTTGACATGTAAACTATATTTATTCTCCATCCCAATGTTTATTGAAAACATAGATACATTTGCACAATGAGCAAATGTCTCTCAAATACGTCGTTAAAGTTGTTGGTTGGTTAGCTAGCAAATGTTTTGCCATATTAGCATTGACATGAAATCAGTCAAAACAAGACATAGTATCAAGAACAAGAAACTAGCTGAAACGAGTCACTAATGATTCCCCACATGGCTGTTTCTTGTCATTGTTGAGTTGCCAGATAGCGACCAACAACTCAGACTTCTGCCCCATTTGAAGGGTGCGCATCGTTTTCGTGACGTTGTCAGCTAACCCATCTATTTGTTTTGTTTTTAGTCTTTCTGAACATACCATCACCACACATGCCTATAGCGGCAATGCATATTTGTAGAAGGACAAAAGCATTTCAATGAATTTCAACTGCTCTATTTCCCCTCTTTCTCTGACAGCAAAAGGCCTTGACTTCTCTCAGGAGGTATGGTGTTGGTACCTGTGGTCCAAGAGGTTTCTATGGAACCTTTGGTGAGTTGCTCTAAAGAAAAATCATGCTCTGAGAATGGCACCGGAGGAGATGGCTGCTGTTTTTACGGGCTTCTAACCAATTGTGCTATTTTGTGGGAGGTTTTTCGCCTTGTTTGTAACTTATTTTGTACATAATGTTCCTGCCACCATCTCTTATGACCGAAAAGAGCTTCTGGATATCAGAACAGCGATTACTCACCTCGAACTGGACAAAGATTTGTTCTTTAAGTCGTACGCAAAGGATTTACTCCAGATAAAGGACCAGGCCACACTATTTACCAATAGAGTTTATCTATATTTTTCGTAGCTGTCTATTTACCACCACAAACCAATGCTGGCACTAAGACCTTACTCAACGAGCTATATATAGCCATAAGCAAACAAGAAAATGCTCATCCAGAGGTGGCGCCCCTAGTGGTCAGGGACTTTAATGCAGGGAAACTTAAATCCGTTTAACCTAATTTCTACCAGCATGTTACATGTGCAAACTCTAGACCACCTTTACTGCACACACAGAGATGCATAAAAAGCTCTCTCTCCATTTGGCAAATCTGACCATAATTCTATCCTACTGATTGCTGCTTACAAGCAAAAACTAAAACTACTGAGCTAAAGGCTGGAGCTGCCACTTTCAAGAAGTGGGACTCTAACCTGGACGCTTAATAGAAATCCCGCTATGCCCTCAGACGAACCATCAAACAGACAGGATTCAATCTTAGTCCTATATTGACACTATTACACCGTCTCCGACGCTCGTCGAATGTGGCAGGGCTGGCAAACTATTACGTACTTCAAAGAGAAGCCCAGCCGTGAGCTGCCCAGTGACACAAGCCTACCAGATGAGCTAAACGACTTCTATGCACGCTTCGAGGCAAGCAACACTGAAGCATGCATGAGAGCACCAGCTGTTCCGGATGACTGAGTAAGACCTTTAAACAGGTCAACATTCACAAGGCCGCAGGGCCAGACGGATTACCAGGATGTGTAATCCTAGCATGCGCTGACCAACTGGCAAGTGTCTTCACAGACATTTTCAAACTATCCCTGACCTGAGTCTGTAATACCAACATGTTTCAAGCAGACCACCATAGTCCCTGAGCCCAACAACACCAAGCTATCCTGCCTAAGTGACTACCGACCGGTAGCACTCACGTCGGTAGCCATGAAGTGCTTTGAAAGGCTGGTGATGTCTCACATAAACACCATAATCCCGGAAACCCTAGACCCACCTCAATTTGCATACCGCCTCAACAGATCCACAGATGACGCAAGCTCTAGCACTCAACGCTGCCCTTTGCCACCTGGACAAACGGAACACCTACGTGAGAATGCTGTTCATTGACTACAGCTCAGCGTTCAACACCATTTGTGCTCTCAAAGCTCCTCACTAAGCTAAGGACCCTGGGACTGAACACCTCCCTCTGCAACTGGATCCTGGACTTCCTGATGGGCAGCCACCAGGTGGTAAGGGTAGGCAACAACACCTCTGCACGCTGATCCTCAACACAGGCCCCCTCAGGGGTGCTTGCTTAGTCCCTTCCTGTACTCCCTGTTCACCCATGACTGCGTAGCCTAGCACAACTCCAACACCATTAAGTTTGTCGAAGACACAACGGTGGTAGGCCTGATCACCGACAGCGATGAGACAGTCTATAGGCAGGAGGTCAGAGACCTGGCAGTGTGGTGCCAGGACGACAACCTCTCCCTCAATGTGATCTAGACGAAGGAGATGATCGTGGACTACTGGAAAAGGAGGGCCCAGCACACCCCATTCTCATCGACGGGGCTGTAGTGGAGCAGGTTGAGAGCTTTAAGTTCCTTGGTGTCCACATCACCAACAAACTATCATGGTCCAAACACACCAAGGCAGTCGTGAAGAGGGCACGGCAAAACCTATTCCCCTTCAGGAGACTGAAAAGATTTGGCATGGGTCCTCAGGTCATCTGATGCAGCACGCCATCCCTCTCCTTCTTGGTCAAATAGCCCTTACACAGGCTGGAGGTGTGTTGGGTCATTGTGCTGTTGAAAAACAATTGATAGTCTCACTACGCGCCATATGGAATGGTGTATCGCTGCTGAATGCTGTGGTAGCCATGCTGGTTAAGTGTGCCTTGAATTCTAAATAAATCAGTGTCACCAGCAAAGCACCATCACATCTCCTCCATGCTTCACTGTGGTAACCTCACATGTGGAGATCATCCGTTCACCTACTCTGCGTCTCAAAGACAGTGGTTAGAATCAAAAATCTCAAATTTGGACTCATCAGACCAAAGGACAGATTTCCACCGGTCTAAATTGCAGCAATTTGACCATGAAGGGCTGATTCATGCAGTCTCATCTGAACAGTTAATGTTGATGTGTCTTAATTGAACTCTGAAATATTTATTTTTTGCTGCAATTTCTGAGGCTAATGAACTCATACTCTGCAGTAGAGGTAACTCTGGGTCTTCCTTTCCTGTGGCGGTCCTCATAAGTCAGTTTCATCATAGCGCTTGATGGTTTTTGTGACTGCTCTTGAAGAAACTTTCAAAATTCTTGAAATGTTGATGGACTGTCATTTCTCTTTGCTTATTTGAGCTGTTTTTGCCATAGTATGGACTTGGTATTTTACCAAATAGGGATATCTTCTGTATACCACCCCTTCCATGTCATAACACAACTGATTGTCTCAAACGCATTAAGAAGGAAAGAAATTCCACAAATAATTTTTTTGCAAATTACACCTGTTAATTGAAATGCATTCCAGGTGACTACCTCCATGAAGCTGGTTGAGAATGCCGAGAGTGTGCAAAGCTGTCACCAAGGCAAAGGGTGGCTACTTTGAAGAATCTCAAATGTAAAATATATTTTGAACCAGGGTCTGTAGTGAAGCCTCTAGCACTGAGATGCAGTGCCTTCGACCGCTGGGCCACTCGGGAGCCCAAAGATATCAATTACAAAATATGCATTAAGGCGTGAATCTTATCGTTCAATGGAAAGTTCACAAGACCATGCAAAATCACAGTTCCTTTCCCAGGACAAAATAAACTTAACTTACTCTTGCAACGCTTTGTGGATGTGTTTGCACTTCTCCCCCAGGATGGTAAAAATGGATTACATATAACTTTTGGGGGTTACTACATGATTCCATGTAGTTTTGATGTCTTCACTATTATTCTACAATGTAAAAAATAGTGGGGGAAAAATACAAAAAACATGGAATGAGTAGGTGTGTCCACACTTTTGACTGGTACTGTACATATTACTATCTAACCTGTACCCCTGCACATTGACTCGGTACCAGTACCCCCTGTATATAGCCTTGTTATTATTTTGCTGCTCTTTTCTGTTTTTACATTAGTTTATTTACTAAATATTTTTCTTGAACTGCATTGTTGGTCAAGGGCTTGTAAGTAAGTAAGCATTTCATTGTAAGGTCTACACCTGTTGTATACGACGCATGTGCAGTTCAGTTATCCTCTTGTGTATAACAGATCTTACAAGATGTCTCTGTGTCAACATGTACAAATGTAGACTGAAGTTGGTTGTCAGTCTGTACATGTACATCCATGTAAGTCTCTTAAAACAAAACAAAAAATGTTCCATTTGTCTCCATAACTCTGACATTTTTTTTGGGATCATTCCAGATGTCCACTTGGAGTTAGAGGATCGTTTGGCCAAGTTCATGAAAACAGAGGAGGCCATCATCTATTCCTATGGCTTTGCAACGATAGCTAGTGCAATACCTGCCTACTCCAAGAGAGGAGACATAGTGTTTGTGTAAGTTTCTCTCACACCCTCCCCATTGGTTCAACAAGCCAACTAGTCCTACTTGAATTTAGTCTCCAACAAGCATTTCTAATCATATTTATTTAAATCTTTCCAGGGATGAGGCAGCATGTTTCTCCATACAAAAGGGTCTCCAAGCCTCCCGCAGTTTCATCAAGTACTTCAAACACAACGACATGGAAGATCTGGAGAGACTGCTCAAAGAGCAGGAGATCGAGGATCAGAGGGTTAGTCAAAGCAGGCCTGCCACCATTTTGTCAACACCATCCACTTGACCAATCTCTACATCCCCATTCTCCACACTTTTTTTTATTTTTTAAAGTGTGCACTTAAATACTAGTGGGAGTATCTCAATTGCATTTACTTGCATCCTCTCTCCCCACCTCCTTCTCAAAACCCAGGGGAGGGATCTCTGACCTCATCCATTGTGTTTTGAGAAGGAAGCTTGGAGAGGGGACGCAAGGAATCAAGGAAATGAATTGAGATTTTCCCCCTGGCATGGATTTAAAAGTATAGGAATGGTGTGGTACGTTTTGACTGATGGGAGTTTCCAACATAGTTCAATTCATGACGGGAAGTGCACACTTCAGAAGAAGGGTGAAGACTTGGGATGTAGACTCTTGTTGAGTCTCAATATCACCTTTACTGAAGCTTGCGCTTGTTCACTAGTCCCCACATTTAAAAGCATTTGATTGGTGTAGGCATATACCAGTCATTTCCTCTCAAATCGATGAAGGAAACCTAACAAGTGCACTCTGGGGGGGGGGGGGGGGGGGAGAGATTATTGGGACGCAATCTGTGGGAGGGCTGCCACCATTTTGTTTCAACACCATCCAGTTGACCTGTAAGTGTGTGGAGGCCATTTTGAAAGTCACACTTATCAAACCTATCTTGTTCTATTGCTGTAGAATCCTCGGAAGGCCAGAGTGACCAGGAGGTTCATCATAGTGGAGGGGCTGTATATAAACACTGCAGATGTTTGTCCCCTTCCAGACCTGGTGAGAGACCCAATACGGTTCCATTATATCCTAAGATGGTTGACCTTTTTACTGTTGAGTTGAGCACACCAATTGTTGATTCCCATAGAGCTATGTGTGTCATGTGGTACTTTGTAATGATGGTACTTGGTTCATATTATACAGTATTTTGATCAAAGTATCAACTGCAGCTATATAAATGAGCGCTCGCCCCTTTTTTCCACTTTCAGGCTATCGGACAAGTTTCTAGCACGTTACAACAGAATATAGTGTTTGGTATGTTCCACCTTCCATCTCATATTTCTATTGGCCACCAGGTGAAGCTGAAGTACAAGTACAAGGTCCGCATCTTCCTGGAGGAGAGTATGTCGTTCGGGGTGCTGGGAGAACATGGCAGAGGGGTTACGGAACACTTTGGGGTCAACGTGAGTAGTACGCCACACAGCCAACCCTATATGATGGATTAATCTGGGTCATGTTCATTAGAAAACCAAACGGAAGACAACTAACTGAAACAGGGAGGAACTACCTGGACAATTAGAGACGCTTGCGTCCATTTTCTGTTGCAAAAACGTTTTAAAACGTCTTTGATTGTGTGCCCTAGTGAACATGACCCTGGGTTCTGTGTTGTGGATCTCACTACCCTCCCATTGGCTCCTATTTGTCATTTTCAGATTGACGATATTGACCTCATTAGTGCCAACATGGAGAACGCTGTGGCTTCCATAGGCGGCTTCTGCTGTGGAAGGTCGTTCGTCATAGACCATCAGGTATTGATAATGGGCTTTTTACAGATTGGAGTGCAGTATTTCCCAGTCATAGGCTTGGAGGCCCACTGTGTAAACTGGTTTTGGTCCCTGAACTGTCTCTTGTTATTTCCAAAGGATACACACTTGGAGCAATTCCCATAAGCAGTTTACACACACACGCAAACATACACACACACACACACACACACACGCAAACCGAACATGCTGGGGTACTGTTTCTCTGTTTGTCTCCGTCTGTCAAGCCAGGGGTACTGTTTCTCTGTGTTTGTCTCCGTCTGTCAAGCCAGGGGTACTGTTTCTCTGTTTGTCTCCGTCTGTCAAGCCAGGGGTACTGTTTCTCTGTGTTTGTCTCTGTCTGTCAAGCCAGGGGTACTGTTTCTCTGTTTGTCTCCGTCTGTCATGCCAGGGGTACTGTTTCTCTGTGTTTGTCTCCATCTGTCAAGCCAGGGGTACTGTTTCTCTGTGTTTGTCTCTGTCTGTCATGCCAGGGGTACTGTTTCTCTGTGTTTGTCTCCATCTGTCAAGCCAGGGGTACTGTTTCTCTGTGTTTGTCTCTGTCTGTCATGCCAGGGGTACTGTTTCTCTGTGTTTGTCTCCATCTGTCAAGCCAGGGGTACTGTTTCTCTGTGTTTGTCTCTGTCTGTCATGCCAGGGGTACTGTTTCTCTGTGTTTGTCTCCATCTGTCAAGCCAGGGGTACTGTTTCTCTGTGTTTGTCTCTGTCTGTCAAGCCAGGGGTACTGTTTCTCTCTGTTTGTCTCCGTCTGTCAAGCCAGGGGTACTGTTTCTCTGTGTTTGTCTCCATCTGTCAAGCCAGGGGTACTGTTTCTCTGTTTGTCTCCGTCTGTCATGCCAGGGGTACTGTTTCTCAGGTCTAATGTGTTGTTTCTCAGCGTCTCTCAGGCCAGGGGTACTGTTTCTCTGCCTCCCTGCCCCCCATGCTGGCTGCTGCAGCCATAGAGGCCCTTAACATCATGGAGGAAGACCCAGGTAGATGAGCGAGACACACACACACACATTCACTCGCAACAATGATTCTTCCAAACACACACACCATATCTTACACTTTTAATTGCCCCCTGATATTCATGTCTATCAACTAATTAGTTTATTAAATTCCTATCAAATGACTCCAGACTTTCTTTTGACTATTCCTGATTTGAATTGGCAGCGCTTCAGTGAAACACCATGTGATCAATTTGAGTTTCTGATCCAAACCACATGCACTGTTCACAACCTGGACAGCTTTTCCTCTCCTCCAATAAGGACGTTTCTAGGAATGGCAGTCCAATGTCTAAGTGTGTATGTGCATATGTCCAGTGCAAGTTATTTTCGGTGTGATTGGTGCTTGAACAGTACATTTGTGAATGCTAAGTATGCCTACGTGCATGGGTGCACTCACGCGTGTCTCACAGCGTGAGATGAGCTGAGGTCGAGTGCACTTAGCACTGCCGAGCAGACCCCAGTCTCACTCCCTGTTGAAAAGGCGCCAGCCACACACTGGCCAAGGTAAACTAATTACTGTACGCCAGCTGGAACTTGGCTCGCCTGGTGCTTCAATCTGAGAATGAAAAATACTGAACCTTTCCCTTCTCTTGTGTTGTAGAAATTTTTACCATCCTGAGGGAGAAGTGCAAACACGTTCACAAAGCGTTGCAAGAGTAAGTTAAGTTGATTTTGTCCTGGGAAAGGAATTGTGATTTTGCATGGTCTTGTGAACTTTCCATTGAACGATAAGATCCAGGCCTTCTTAATGCGTATTTTGTGATTGATATCATTGGGGCTCCCAAGTGGCGCAGCGGTTTAAGGCACTTCATCTCAGTGCTAGATGCGTTACTACAGATCCTGGTTCATTTCTAGGCTGTCGCACAACCGGCCATGATTGGGAGTCCCATAGGGCGACGCACTATTGGAGTAAAGTTTACATACACTTAGGTTGGAGTCATTAAAACTTGTTTTTCAACCACTCAACACATTTCTTGTTAACAAACTATAGTTTTGGCAAGTCGGTTAGGACATCTACTTTGTGTATGGCAAAAGTAATTTTTCCAACAATTGTTTACTGACAGATTATTTCACTTATAATTCAGTGGGTCAGAAGTTTACATACACTAAGTTGACTGTGCCTTTAAACAGCTTGGAAAATTCCAGAAAATGATGTCATGGCTTTAGAAGCTTCTGATAGGCAAAATTTTAATAATTTGACTAAATAGGAGGTGTATCTGTGGATGTATTTCAAGGCCTGCCTTCAAACTCAGTGCCTCTTTGCTTGACGTCATGGGAAAAATCAAAAGAAATCAGCCAAGACCTCAAAGTCAGAAGTTTACATACACCATAGCCAAATACATTTAAACTCAGTTTGTCACAATTCCTGACATTTAATCCTAGTAAAAATGCCCTGTCTTAGGTCAGTTAGGATCACCACTTTATTTTAAGAATATGAAATGTCAGAATAATAGTAGAGAATGATTTATTTCAGCTTTTAATTTCTTTCATCACATTCCCAGTGGGTCAGAAGTTTACATACTCAATTAGTATTTGGTAGCATTGCCTTTAAATTGTCAAACATTTTGGGTAGCCTTCCACAAGCTTCCCACAATAAGTTGGGTGAATTTTGGCCCATTCCTCCTGACAGAGCTGGTGTAACTGAGTCAGGTTGTAGACCTCCTTGCTCGGACATGCTTTTTCAGTTCTGCCCACAAATTTTCTATAGGATTGAGGTCAGGGCTTTGTGATGGACACTCCAATACTTTGACTTTGTTGTCGTTAAGCCATTTTGCCACAACTTTGAAAGTATGCTTGGGGTCATTGTCCATTTGGAAGACCCATTTGCGACCAAGCTTTAACTTCCTGACTGATGTCTTGAGATATTGCTTCAATATATCCACATCATTTTGCCCCATGATACCATCTATTTTATCTATTTTTTTTGCAGGAAGGAACCAGTCCTTCCTGCAGCAAAGCACCCCCACAACATGATGCTGCCACCCCCGTGCTTCATGGTTGGGATGGTGTTCTTCGGCTTGCAAGCCTCCCCCTTTCTCCTCCAAAAATAACGATGGTCATTATGGCCAAACAGTTCTATTTTTGATTTCATCAGACCAGAGGACATTTTTCCAAAAAGTACGATCTTTGTCCCCATGTGCAGTTGCAAACCGTAGTCTGGCTTTTTTATGGCAGTTTTCAGGCAGCGGCTTCTTCCTTGCTGAGCAGCCTTTCAGGCTATGTCGATATAGAACTCGTTTTACTGTGAATATAGATACTTTTGTGCCTGTTTCCTCCAGCATCTTCACAAGGTCCTTTGCTGTTGTTCTGGGATTGATTTGCACTTTTCGCACCAAAGTACGTTCATCTCTAGGAGACAGAACGCGTCTCTTTTCTGAGCGGTATGACGGCTGCGTGGTCCCATGGTGTTTATACTTGCGTACTATTGTTTGTACAGATGAACGTGGTACCTTCAGGCGTTTGAAAATTGCTCCCAAGGATGAACCAGACTTGTGGAGGTCTACAATTATTTTTCTGAGGTCTTGGCTGATATCTTTTGATTTTCCCATGATGTCAAGCAAAGAGGCACAGAGTTTGAAAGTAGGCCTTGAAATACATCCACAGGTACACCTCCAATTGACTCAAATTATGTCAATTAGCCTATCAGAAGCTTCTAAAGCCATGACATCATTTTCTGGAATTTTCCAAGCTGTTTAAAGGCACAGTCAACTTAGTGTATGTAAACTTCTGACCCACTGGAATTGTGATACTGTGAAATAATCTCTGTAAACAATTGTTGGAAAAATTACTTGTGTCATGCACAAAGTATAGATGTCCTAACCGACTTGCCAAAACTATAGTTTGTTAACAAGAAATTTGTGGAGTGGTTGAAAAACGAGTTTTAATGACTCCAACCTAAGTGTATGTAAGCTTCCGACTTCAACTGTATGTCCTAGCAGTCAGGTTGTTCCCATTTATATTAACACTGGTCCTTGCGGGGGAAAAAAGAGTGAAAACCAATCATGTTCTGTTATAAGCTCCACCCGGCACAGCCAGAAGAGGACTGGCCACCCCTCAGAGCCTGGTTCCTCTCTAGGTTTCTTTCTAGGTTCCTGCCTGTCTAGGGAGTTTTTCCTAGGCACCATGCTTCTGAATTGCTTGCTGTTTGGGGTTTTAGGCTGGGTTTCTGTATAGCACTTTGTGACATCGAGTGATGTAAAAAAATAAAGGCTATATAAATAAATTTGATTGAAATGAAACCAAACTGAAGAAAACAGTGAATATAGGCAGGGCGTGGGAGTAGTTAAAGCGAGACGCAGACATTTTCAGTTATTTATTACACCTTTTAACAATGAGATCTCCACACGCAATCGCGCTGCTCTCACGAAACCTTCCCCTTTTACCTTCTTCGCTCAACCTCTGTGCGGGATCCTGGGGTTATCCATATGTGTTTTTACACATTTTGAAATCCTATACACCAAACTATAACAGCAGTCTCTCACAAGGCTCTCTGTTTTCCATGGATTCTCCCTGCGACTGTTCCATGGTGTCTGCTTAGTGTCTCTTCCTCTCGTCTGGCAATAGGATATCTCTTAGGAGACCTCCTCCTAGTTTTGAGGCTCACATGTCTCTCTTTATCCAGATCCCCCCTCCCCCCCCCCACTGCTTATATTGGCTGTCTCTATACTATAGCTAGGCTATACATCAGAGCATAAAATCAGTCTTGTTCCATAGGGATGTAGTAAGTATTTCATATCTGACACACTGTACTGGGAAGTTAACAAAGGGGTCATATGATTGGAACATCGAAATATTTCCATTCAGGATCTACCCCAGTGTTTTTTACCCAAAAAGGCTCAGGATTTACCCCGGTGTTTTTTACCCAAAAAGGGTCAGGATTTACCCCGGTGTTTTTTACCCAAAAAGGCTCAGGATTTACCCCAGTGTTTTTTACCCAAAAAGGGTCAGGATTTACCCCGGTGTTTTTTACCCAAAAAGGCTCAGGATTTACCCCGGTGTTTTACCCAAAAAGGCTCAGGATTTACCCCAGTGTTTTACCCAAAAAGGCTCAGGATTTACCCCAGTATTTTACCCAAAAAGGCTCAGGATTTACCCCAGTGTTTTACCCAAAAAGGCTCAGGATTTACCCCGGTGTTTTACCCAAAAAGGCTCAGGATTTACCCCGGTGTTTTACCCCGGTGTTTTACCCAAAAAGGCTCACGATTTACCCCGGTGTTTTACCCAAAAAGGCTCACGATTTACCCCAGTGTTTTACCCAAAAAGGCTCAGGATCTACCCCCGTGTTTTACCCAAAAAGGCTCAGGATTTACCCCAGTGTTTTACCCCAAAAGGGTCAGACTCCTCGGTTTCTATCTACTTGGGCTGGCACCCATGTCTCACTGGGCCATGGCTCCGGCGGACCTGCTCTCACTTAGAGACAAAGCCAGGCCACTGGTACTTTTCAGCTGTCATTTACATAACAAAGGTTAACTGTGGACTTTAACACCTTCTCACAAAGCAACTGTTTTGATTATGCAGAGGTTGTTGATTCTGCTTTTCACAAGTCCTCATTGTCAGCCCTAGATATGGAAACCCCATGTCCCTAGTATAGCATCAGGGTGGAACACTGGTGTTACTGTGGAAAAGCAGTGCTAGAGAACCTCCTTTCCTTGTAAATAGCTTCCCAAAGCTGAAAACTGCAGCGACGCTAAAAGGGAAGCATGTTCAGACTTATGACCACAGGGTTGCTAAGAATTCTTCTGTTCCCAGAAGTCTGTAGGGAGAGAGCGCTTCGTATTCAATATGCGTTAGACATTGGGAAATTCGGTGTTGGTTTCTCAAGGGTTTGAAGAAGAAATAGTCCTTTCAAAGTTGTAATATTTATCTGGTTTAGATTTTTATTTTAATGTATGATTTGGTGAATAAATATTTTCAAATAGACTCTTTTAATCTGCTGTGAAATCTGTATTTTACACTATTCTCATGTGGATGTCGTCTCTGTATTGCAGAAGTCCTGGGATGAAGGTAGTAGGGGAAGCTTATGCCCCTGCGCTTCACCTACAGCTAGAGAGAAGCTCTGGATCCAGAGACACGGACGTGAGGATGCTTCGCAGCATCGTAGATTACGTAAGACATCTACATTTGTATGACATATTTAGAACACTAGTGTCTTAATGATAAACATTGGCTTTACTATGTTGAGTTTTTCAATTTAAAATGGTTTGCCTTGATTCTTGAGTGTTGCTCATAGGTGAGTGTTTTTACCTTACGTTACACATGAAGGAAGTACTGTAGAGATATGGATACCATGAGTTTCTTTAGGTTAGGTTTTGTTTGATGGTTCTACTGTTCTTCATTGACCAGTGTTTGGAGAGACAGATCGCACTCACCCTAGCTCGGTACTTGGATAAAGAGGAGCGGTTTCTCCCTCCGCCTTCGTAAGTTTATCAAATATATATATTTTTATATATATTAACATAAAGGTTATGTATGCAGTTTTTTTGTTGTAAATTAGTAGAATATCTATTGGAAGTTATCATAGCATTGAAAGATGACATTTGCCATGACTGCCCCACTGTCTGCAGGATCCGGGTAGTGGTCACCATCGAGCAGACAGAAGAGGAGATTGAGAAAGCTACATCCTGCATCAAAGAGGCAGCTCTGGCTATCCTCAAATGATTCCTGGCTCCTGAACAAGCAGACCTGGAGTTCTCCGTTCTCAGTTTGCCGACATTCCCAGGATTCACCTCCAGGCTTCGCAGAGCATCAATTGACAGGGAAGTTGGAAAGTTCCATCAAGGCATAGCCAGGTGCGTTCATCCACAAACTCGAGGAGGAGAAGACTCAAGGTGGACAACACTTTCTGTGAGGAGCGTTGTCGATTTTTAAATCAGATTATCCTTCTCACAGCTACTTTATTTATGTTTGACCTCCCATTTGCTGACGTTCCTCATTCACCTTCTCACGTATAAATGAATGTAAAATCTGGGCCTCGTCCACCAACCGTCATTCAGTTCACTATCTGTTTGAATGAAGGTTGAAAGTCTTAACTAATAAACAATAAATATTTGTAACCAAGAGCTGGTTCATTTTGTAAGTCAAATTACTTTAAAAAAACATTTTTTTTTTATACATACTGTATTGTGAAACCGTTTTTGTTTTTTATATACTTCTACACCTGCATTGCTTTCCAGGGAGTTTTTCCTAGCCACCGTGCTTCTACACCTGCATTGCTTGCTGTTTGGGGTTTTAGGCTGGGTTTCTGTACAGCACTTTGAGATATCAGCTGATGTACGAAGGGCTATATAAATACATTTGATTTGATATACTGACAAAAACCAAATTGTGTATACTATGATTTTCCTTCTTTTGACTAAATGTTAGATTGTATTCCAAAAAGAGTTTAATATTTTCGCACTGCGTTGTATGAAATGCACCTATTTCGTTTTTTTTGTCTTGTATACTAATTCATATTTGATTCCAAGCGGTCACTGATTTTAAGCCTTGTGAGATTGTTTCTCTTTCACATCTTACCAATCGCCCCACTTGGCATCATGGTTAGGTCAGCCTGCATTGGCACCCTGACGGTATTTATCATTGGGGATTTCTTTTTATGTTAGGCTCTTTGTGAACGTATTACAATTTTGTTCTGTTACTGATCATTAAGTAACTTGCCTCAGTGTTTTTACGTGTTTTAAATTGTTTGATTTGAACAGTTAATTTTCTTCATTAGATCACATAAATGATTGTTACACAGAATGAATTGCATACAAATTTCACCGAATGTAATTTGAGAGTTTTAACACATGCCAACTTGACTATAAATATATTTGCACTGTATTTGCACTGTGATGCACATCAATCTCGTTTTCATGTTGAAGCCTATTGTTGAGTGACATAATGACACTACTGCAAGACACACTAGTGTCACTTATTTTGTAACACAAAGACATACTCACTGGTTCATTTATACAACATCCAATATGCAGTATATTATGTGCCTTTGTGTTGCTAACTGTGCTATCAATTTGATTGACTATTAATCAAATAAATGGGAAAATGGTAACTTAGTATCATTTTTTTGGGGGGGGGGGGTCGTCATCAAACCGGGATGGGGCTGGAGCAATGTAACCACTCATATTTATGGATCATCCAAGGACAGGACATCCATGATATCTAAATTATAGTTTTAACCATGTTGAGGCTATACAGTGTTTGTTTACGTTTGCAAACATTGGAGTAAAACAAGTTAATACTTTGGGTTCTGATGGAAGACAACTGTTGAACTAATAAGTTCATGAGGATTTATACTCTATATTCTTCAAGAATCAATGGGTATATAATTAATTTAAAAGTCCCAAAATGTATGTAGAAATCGCATATTTCGGCTTTAAGGGTTAGTAAAATTATTGTAAAAAAAAATACAAAAAATTCCTTATTGTAGGTATCGACCAATGCGCACGTGACGCGCAAATGATCCACAAAGTAGACCTCTCAGAAACAATGTTGCGCTTCAAGGTTTTTAACGTATCACATATTTCGCCCGTAGATGGCGCTTCTCCCACAACACAAAGCGCCCCAAAGTTGCTTCACTCCTTGGGGGAGAGATCCATGCTGCGTCATGTGTGAAGAAAGCTGACGTTTTTAACTAGGATACTTCGGGCAACAGTTAAGGAAGGAATAGCGACTCTCGACGGTCTCCCTCTGAATGCACTGGATGAAATTCGCCGTTATTTTTCAGAAAAAACTAGCTACTATAAACAGGAGTTTCGTTTATTGCACACCGTAGTTTTTATCCCATTGAGTGCTACTTACTACTTCAATTTTTCCCCAGACGAATTCAATCTCCCAAGATAATAATTGAAATACCTGTAGTGCATATCGGATGAGACTTTCCTAGGTCAAGTTTCATAAAACTGCATGAGCACTTTGTGGAACCATGGCATGGATAAAGAGTGGTGTTTTGATCAAGCTCTTCAAAAGCTTCCTTATTGCGGTTGTATTGGCTCCAAGTTTGAGATCCGCAGGTAAGTGCTCCTTTGGAATTCGCAGTTATTTATAACTTCGTGTTATACGCTACTCTGTCACATTTTATGTCAGTGAGTACTCTCAAGTACTTTTAACTTGCGTAGTTAAATAAACCTTAAATAAGATATGTCATCCGTTTCTGAAGTTTGAGCAATCATTTTCACACACATAAATATGTAATTCTTATTCTGTGTTGCATCGCAGGGATAGGTTCTGAAAGAGTTGATTGGAAAACTTGAAGTGGTTTCTTTTCCTATGATTCCTGTCGGACTTCTTCCAGTTCTTTTCTTGTCTGTGGGACGTTTGGATTTGGTTCAACAAGCACGTCCATTGTTGTTGGGGCGGGATACATTCAGGTTGTGATGATCAGACCTCGGTCATTTTAAATCAAGGTGCTAGTGGAACAGGAGAGTGTGTTTTCCTCATCCTATTAGGCCCGCTTATTCAAGGAATAGAATAGAGTGGTGCACTGTATTGGACAAGTTCAAAATGTAGCTATCTTTGTCCTGTTTTTGATGTGTATGATCTGAAATGTTGTCGGCCTACAGACTGAACTGAAGAGGCTGTTTTGGTGCCATGACACTAAATGTGTCCATCGTATGATATTCAGTATCCATCTCCTATAAAACCAAGGAATACTAGGCAGAGGCCACGGTTGGTGAAGGTGTTAATCAGTTGCCTATTTGAAAGTGATCTCTTGTCTTTGTCAGTCTTGCTAATTCATTTAGACCCTGGTGGGGGGTGACAGATGTTGGGATTTCCTGTTTTCAGCTTGGGTCCCCAGGTCCTGCCATTTGGTATCAGGTCAAAGGGGGGTAGCACAGAGATTTAGGACCATGTAGGCCTAACTTGTATCTCCAGGTCCCCTCAAAGGACCTTCCAATAACATATAAAATAATGTAATTGACTACCTTAGTAGAATTAAATTGGTTCATGATTGGGGGAAAAGACTATAGGCCCATTTGATTGAAAGGAAAAAATGGTATAAGTTATGGTACTCCTATGGAATTGCTTTCAATTGCAGTGGATTTTTTTTTAACGACAAATCAAGCTAAAGGGTTTGCTCTTTTCACCTGGGGTGGTTAGTTCGTTTTTACAAATTCTGTAACTTATTGGCTACTGGTCATGCAGGCTTTTTTTTTTTACTGGCTGGCGCAACAGTCTCTCATCCAGGGGTTTGGGTATAAATAGAATAGAAGTGTCTGTTGATGGGGCCAGGCACAGCTTGGCCTGGGGAGGTATGTGAGGGGGCAGGGGGTATCCACAGAAGGCTCACCTCTTCTGCTCCTTACTCACATCCCATCAAAAGGTGTTGGGGGATATTCAAACTGGCCATTGACATGCTAATAGTTTCACTTGCTAATAACCGGCCCTTGAACTTACAGGCCTATAGTCCTTACCATCGAACAAAGGAGCATTTCTCCTCTAAAGAGTAGTTGATTTTTAGAATGTGAAAGTGTTGAGGCTGTCTTTTAGTCTTGAGTTGATGTCTATCCTCTTTAACTGTAATGATTATGCATACATGGTGTTTTAAATGCACCTTTTGTATGACTTTTCTTGAGAAAACATTATTTACATTAAAGACTATATGGGTTTTATTAATTTATTTAACCTTTATTTAACTAGGCAAGTCAGTTAAAGAACAAATTCATATTTACAATGACAGCCTACACCAGCCAAACCTGGATTCGAACAGCCTGGATTCGAACCAGGGTGTCTGTAGTGACGCCTCTAGCACTGAGATGCAGTGCCTTAGACCGCTGCTCCACTCAGGAGTCCTCATTGTATGGGTGTCCTCCTTGTATGTTCAAGCCATGGCAATATCCAGGTATGTCAACGTGGTGATAACTGGTCCTCTTCATTTACTTCTAAAACAACTTTGTGTTCATACAACTCATTTTTTTTCTTCATCACAAGCAAAACCATAACATACCTTTTCCAGTGTTTCTCCCTGCAGTGCCCAACCCTAATGCAGTTTGAAACTTGCAATAGTAACAGCAGGTCAAAACGATTGATGTCTGGCCCCTTTTTCGGTGTAGAGTAAACAGACCATGCTTGGTGTTGCAACGAGGTGCCCTCTAATTTAGTGATTTGAATTAGTTTAAGAGCATAATAAACACATCTCTCATGGTAGTGGATCACTTATATTTGGTTTGTAATACTAACCAATAGCTTTGCTACAATCACAACACACAACCGGTGATGCTATTAACAGAACTGCCTCACATGGTGCAATTGTATTGAGGGGAACTATTGATAATAGTCGCAGGGCAGGGGATTGGCAGAAGAAGAGTTACAAACAGGGCAGGGGACTGGCAGAAGAAGAGTTACAAACAGGGCAGGGGACTGGCAGAAGAAGAGTTACAAACAGGGCAGGTTTCTCTTTTTTCTTTTTTTTTACTGCCTCCACTATCAACTCGCCCCAACCCTCTCCCTTTCCTCCTTCGCCATCAACTCTCCCACGCACCAACCCTCTCCCTTTCCTCCTTCGCTATCAACTCTCCCACCCCAACCCTCTCCCTTTCCTCCTTCGCTATCAACTCTCCCACCCCCCAACCCTCTCCCTTTCCTCCTCCACTATCAACTCGCCCCAACCCTCTCCCTTTCCTCCTTCGCTATCAAATCTCCCACCCCCAACCCTCTCCCTTTCCTCCTTTGCTATCAACTCTCCCACCCCCCAACCCTCTCCCTTTCCTCCTTTGCTATCAACTCTCCCACCCCCCAACCCTCTCCCTTTCCTCCTTTGCTATCAACTCTCCCACCCCCCAACCCTCTCCCTTTCCTCCTCCGCTATCAACTCTCCCAACCCTCTCCCTTTCCTGCTTCGCTATCAACTCTCACACTCCCAACCCTCTCCCTTTCCTCCTCCGCTATCAACTCTCCCAACCCTCTCCCTTTCCTGCTTCGCTATCAACTCTCCCTTTCCTCCTTCGCTATCAACTCTCCCAACCCTCTCCCTTTCCTCCTTCGCTATCAACTCTCCCCCAACCCTCTCCCTTTCCTCCTTCGCTATCAACTCTCCCTTTCCTCCTCCGCTATCAACTCTCCCACCCCCCAACCCTCTCCCTTTCCTCCTTCGCTATCAACTCTCCCAACCCCCAACTCTCTCCTTTTCCTCCTTCGCTATCAACTCTCCCTTTCCTCCTCCGCTATCAACTCTTCCCCAACCCCCAACCCTCTCCCATTCCTCTCCCACAGTTGAGCTGTGAAGTAAGGCGAGAGGTAATGGGACTGGACGTGGTAGAGAAGTTAGCCAGAGTTCAGCTAGCTAATCTAGTGTTAACTCAGGCCGCGGATGGAAATCTTCAAAGCTGCTCCCTGCTCCGCATCTCAACAACAGTTTTGATCCCCCCTCTTAATTTTTCATAATATTTCAGCCATGCCAATAGCATAGCTTGCAAATGCAATTTTGGCAAGCTTACATTTGTTTGTCCTCTAATGCATTACAATTTGGCATAGTGAGGCGTACCTTTGTAGGCTTGGCAGCTTTCCTAATTGGCATAGTCTAGATTTGGATATTTATATAAATGTTCATCTCACTCACTAACTCAACACATGAAGGGGGTTCATATCAATGTGCCCTCATGCCTATAAGGAGTAGTTCGTTCCCAGTGGTCAGAGAACAGTAATTGTCTCCTTTGTCCTGTAATTACCAGCTGGTGACAACTGTGAGGAGAGAAACTGACATGGTAGTTGACGTGTTGATGTACACAGCACTCCCCTCCAGCAGAACAGGAGCGAGGAGGAGAGGCTAAGATATGGTGTGTCAATACGACTGAGCAGCTATCACACGAAACCCATGCAGATGTGCACCAACGATGACATGCAGTGTCAGCAAAGAGAACACAGTGTCAGCAAAGAGAACACAGTGTCAGCAAAGAGAACACAGTGTCAGCATAAAGGCCTCATTGTGCGTTCTCAAGTTGTGGTCAGTGGTTCCCTATATGCTCGTCCCCCAACCCTCTACCTTTCCTCCTCCGCTATCAACTCTCCCCAACCCTCTCCCTTTCCTCCTCCGCTATCAACTCTTCCCCCGACCCTCTCCCTTTCCTCCTCCGCTATCAACTCTCCCCCAACCCTCTACCTTTCCTCCTCCGCTATCAACTCTCCCCAACCCTCTCCCTTTCCTCCTCCGCTATCAACTCTCCCCAATCCTCTCCCTTTCCTCCTCCGCTATCAACTCTCCCCCAATCCTCTCCCTTTCCTCCTCCGCTATCAACTCTCCCCCAATCCTCTCCCTTTCCTCCTCCGCTATCAACTCTCCCCCAATCCTCTCCCTTTCCTCCTCCGCTATCAACACTCTCCCACACCCCCAACCCTTTCCTCCTCCGCTATCAACACTCTCCCACCCCCCAACCCTCTCCCTTTCCTCCTCCGCTATCAACACTCTCCCACCCCCCAACCCTCTCCCTTTCCTCCTCCGCTATCAACACTCTCCCACCCCCAACCCTCTCCCTTTCCTCCTCCGCTATCAACACTCTCCCACACCCCCAACCCTTTCCTCCTCCGCTATCAACACTCTCCCACCCCCCAACCCTTTCCTCCTCCGCTATCAACTCAACCCTCTCCCAGTGGTTCCCTATAAGCTTATCCCAAAGAATAAAAATACAAACACAGAAACCTTAATGCTGATCAAGCACGGAGCTTTAACTGACCATGGCCCCTATTCTTAAAGAGTCTTAGAGAATTGAGTGCTTATTTAGGATCAGTTTTGCCTTTTTATATCATAATGAATAACATTTACATGGACAGGGAGACCTGATCCTAGATCAGCACTCCTAGTCTGAGACTCTTTATGAATACGGGCCCAGGCGAAGCATCCCAGGTGGATTAATTACCCCGAGAAAGCCTTGCTGGGTTGTGGAAACGCGACTCTTCTTGGGCATACCTGAAGTTGTGGGAGAAGAGCTCCATTTGTAATCAAGGGGGCCTTGGCTGGAAATGAGATCTCAGCATCACGTCATTAGATAATCAGACACATGTGGGGAGTGCTGAAAGATGCCAGGATGGAGGGAGAAGAGAGACACGGAAAACAAGAGGGCTGATCTGATCTGCCTCCTGCAAGAGCAGGTGGAGCTTTAAGTTCTGCTATTAGAAGGCACATCTGTAGGGTCCCAACCAGCCTTTCTTGCTAGGCTTCTAGTCATGCTAGTGACTAGGAAAATATAGGAGTCTAACCCTGTCTGTTGTCTAACCCCTGAAACACAGTTACGTGTTGTCCATGATATTTTAATAAGTTTGATATCAAATGGATTTAAAGGCATACTAGTCTAGTAGGTCCAGGATGATACCAGTATTGCGATACCGTTTAGTATCGTGGCAAGGGACAAAATACAAAGTGAATTTAACTTCTTTAGGAAAATAGCCCTAATGTTGGAAACAAACATCATTGTGTTGTCATCCAGAGTCACATGTATTTATTTAACAAGCTATAACACACAATGTTTTACATACAGCAGGTTTTTAAAGGATCAAAGAGTTTATTCTGAGTTGTGTTTTGATTTTACAGTGGGAAAAATATTACGTTACTGGTATTGTCACATCCCCACTAGTCTGTCATATTTTTTTGTCAAGTTTTCCCCTGGTGTAACTGACATTTTTTTTTAATCAGACAAAATATTCCATGCCCTCTGTGTAATTCTTGCATTCTAATCAATCAAAAAAAAAATAGAACTCTCTCTCTCTAAAATATGTATTTATTTGTGTCAGTCATTTTTCTTCTCACACCTAAAATTTTACACAAGGCGCTCATTTTACTTGTTGTGATTGACAGCCATTACCCTCTGTGCCAAGCTTGTTCTTGACATTTGAGAGTTTTCCAAGCCATTCTGTTGGATGACTAACGTCCGTGGAATTTGTGCTGACTCTGTAACTTATGATTTTCTTCTGGCAGTTGGAGGGCCCTAATTCATCCACACACCGCATTAAAGCCACATAGTAACATTTTCTTTGGGCCACCCAAAGCACAGCTCCGGAATAGTCGCTCAGAGCTGCGGTCACGGAGTAGAGAGTAAGCCTAAGAAAGGCTTGACACAAACCAACAGCAGTCCTATTGTATCATTCATTTCCCCCTTTTTCATAGAGTAACGTGAACAAACTGAAACGTGTAACAAGACCATTCCATGTTTTTATTCTCAGCTTGGTTGTAGTTCTATGAACTTGGATCTCTTGGTATTATTATTTGACCATGCTGGTCATTTATGAACATTTGAACATCTTGGCCATGTTCTGTTATAATCTCCACCCGGCACAGCCAGAAGAGGACTGGCCACCCCTCATAGCCTGGTTCCTCTCTAGGTTTCTTCCTAGGTTTTGGCCTTTCTAGGGAGTTTTTCCTAGTCATGCTTCTACACCTGCATTGCTTGCTGTTTGGGGTTTTAGGCTGGGTTTCTGTATAGTACTTTGAGATATCAGCTGATGTAAGAAGAGCTATATAAATACATTTGATTTGATTTGGTCCCCATTTTGTTTGGAACCTTCAGGCTTACACTCTGATTTAAGCTGAATCAATTTCTAAATTAGGTTAGGGCATCAGTATACCAGAGAAGTAAAATAGTAGGGCATAAAAGAACACCAGAATCGGTGTACTTTCATGTAATCTGGACAGCTCTATTTGGATAGTCCCTCACAGCTTCACAGACGTTCAACAAACTATATGCATAGATTTATTGAAAGTCAACTGCTACTCCGCTGACATCCGTAACTGTTTATTATCGTCGTCCGCCCTAGCTGTAAAAGTTGGCCTAGTTGTTGCGTGCTACAGATGGCTCTGAATACATGAAACGGACGGCATGTGTTTAGTTAGTGGAATAGTGAACACCAGGCCTCAATCATCTGTAAAGGAACATCTAAATTGTTACAGATTCTGTTGCACTGGTTTTGGTGAGATGAGGCGGGGGTAATGTAAACCGTACTGTTCTAGGGTCAGTTTACTCTTCATATCTTAAAAGGAATTCATATATTAAAATAAAAATCTGACCTCAGATCAGCTCTTAGGAGTAACTTGGTTCAAGATGGTTGAAAACCACACTAGGAGATCCAGTGATTTATGGTGAGGGAAAAGGTCAGAGTCTAACCAAACTCAAAGATGAACATTGACTTTTCAGTGGAAAGGAATATTAATGCGGTTGCCTTCTGTTGGAAAATTGGATCTCTCCTCTGTCCCTGGTGCAACACTAATGTGAAGGTAATTCAAAATGTTTTGAGAGCGATTTATAATTCCCCCCCCCCATCCTCAATCTGGAATTGTGCATGAGGCATAGAAAGGTAAACACAGGCAAATTGAATGTTCTTAAATCGCTAAAAATCTGCTTTGCTGTACCAGTCTCCTCCAAGAATGGATCATATTTCATCGGTAGAAAACCATAAACCAAGGACGTGTCATTAATGCGGTTGCTTTAGCACCAACAGCTCAGCCTTGGTGCCTCTATGCATGTCTCCGCAGGGGTCTAGAACTCTTGGTCGTAATTTCAACATCAATATGAGTATTTTTGTGGAATTTCTCTCCTACCGTTTTAAGAGCCGTGTTTTTCTTGTATCTTTCAGTCAGATTTATGATTGCAAAAAAACAGCACTGAAACCTAAATCGCAACTAATTTATTATGACTACTTTAGTACATTGTAGTCAGTGAAAATTACCTTGAGTTACTCCTCCAAATGAAACTATACCTTCTTGGACCTAGCTCCTATTCAACAGAAAGCCAGGCTAGCCAATGATTGAAAAAGCTTGCACTCTTAAAGATAATGACTTTTGTCCGTGACCTGCAGTGGTCTTTATTTTTTTGGCTGGAACATTCATTTGACGTCGTTGATTGGGCAAAATTATCTTGATTGCATGTAAAACAGAGCCGTGCCTATTTACCCATAATGTGAACACATCCAACTAATTGCCTTCGGTGCTACAGTGAAGGAGAACCACTCCTGCTGAGAAGGACCATAAGAAAACCAGCAGTACCTCCCCTTTAGTACAGCTCAGGGTGTTTTGTGGAGGAAATTGCTCATTCCATAGCTAGTATACTTTTAATGATGTTAGAAGTGACTGTATTTACTACAATACACTATTCAAGATGGCTAATCAGAAAGTCTAGAAGATTGTCATAACCTCTAGGTTTGGTTCTTTCTCTGCGTCTCTGTCTCTGTCCGTTTTGATTGTAAAAGGGATCATAGGACTCTGTCAGATGATAGTTACAGGGAGTGAAAGATGGTCAAAGCCAGGGATGTGTACATAGAGGATAGGCGTAACTTGAAAATAAAGATAAGAACGGATGTCGGCAAGGAAAATGACTTCAAATGATATTTAACAAGGGAGGGAAATGTTCTCCTAGATGAAATTCTAGCGATTTAGAAAATGTGCCGTTGGAATTGTCTGAAATTGTTTCTTTAGTTAGGAACAGGTAATCTTGGCATTCCTGAATCCATTATTTTGTTGAAAATAAAATGTTATCTCAGATAATTAGATTTTCACACAAATTAGCCATTGTAATGTATAGGATTCAGTTAATATCAATAACTGTAGTACCCAACATCCCATCTGGACCAAATGGTCAAAAGCCAACCATGCCACAACCACCCCAACAACCACGCCAATCCCACCCCAACAACCACGCCAATCCCACCCCAACAACCACGCCAATCCCACCCCAACAACCACGCCAATCCCACCCCAACAACCACGCCAATCCCACCCCAACAACCACGCCAATCCCACCCCAACAACCACCCCAACAACCACGCCAATCCCACCCCAACAACCACGCCAATCCCACCCCAACAACCACGCCAATCCCACCCCAACAACCACGCCAATCCCACCCCAACAACCACGCCAATCCCACCCCAACAACCACGCCAATCCCACCCCAATCCCACCCCAACAACCACGCCAATCCCACCTCAACAACCTGTACACAGTATCAGTTCTCTATGTTTAACAAGTAGTATGAACCTGCCGCTTGGATTATTGCCTCTCCATACTATGTAACGTATTCCCTGTGAATCTGGAAATCTATTCTTTCCCTGTATTAAATAGATCACAACATTGTCTCTGCAACTTTGGGTAGAAACTCAATAGATTTTGCTCATGATGAAAATAAAGTGTGATCATCCTCACAATTCAAGCCAGTCGTCCATGAAAGTGATTCAGTTTGTCTTTAGGCTTAATCTGTGTCCAGGAAACGGTCCCTTTGTGTGTGTGTGTGTGTGTGTGTGTGTGTGTGTGGTTTATTCCCTTCCAGTTACTGTTAGACCATTCCTGGTGTACAAGCAAACCATTAGGCTACAGCAGTTGTAATGGTTTCAATATTATGGTCTTCAATGGTAAAAGTCCCAAACACACATTGTTTTGTAATTGGGTTGTGTTGGGTTTAATGGTAAATGTCACTAATCACACTACATATAGAGCTGTTTCCTGACAACTTTATTGAAAAACAGAAGACTGTCATCAATTCATTATTTTATTAGGGTTGTCCCAATGTTTTAGTCCCTAGCCCATTTCTCCATCAGTTTTGGGCTTGTAGGAAAAGTTTTCATATGAGAATTGCATCGGGATAGCCCTCTCAGAGAGAGGCCACTTGTTGGACTGTTCAAGGAGAGTTTGGTTGAAGCTTTAGGTTTATAAGAGAAGTGAAACAATTCAAACTGATTGGCTTTCATGGAGGACTGGCTTGAATTGTGAGGATGATTACACACTGTATTTTCATCATGAGCCAAATCTATTGAGTTTCTACCCAAAGTTGCAGAGGAAATGTTGTGATCTATTTAATAAACACAAGAGACCAGCAAAATAGATAAAAGTGTGGCGGTATAGTAGGAACAACGGCCAAAACCTAGTTACATCATATTATCAGACTACTTTATGGGAAATAATTCAACCAACTTCAATTACTAATTTCACAGAGCAGGTGAAAAACAACCAGATTCACAGGGAATACATGACATATTATGGAGAAGCAATTCTCCAAGCCACTGCCTCATACTACTTGTCAAACAGAGAGAACTAATTCTGTATACTGTTTGTTGGGGTGAGATTGGCGTGGGGGTCCATGGGTGGCTCTTGACAAAAAAAGGGGAGGGGGGGGGGGGGTTCCTCATGTCTTACTCATTGGTAGGAGGAAGTTTGGTCCAAATCGTTTGTTGGGTACTATATTTATTGAATATTATCTGAATCCTATACATTTAAATGGCCAATTTGAGTGCAATCAATTAGCTTAATTTCTCAGAAAATTATATGTCAACAAAATAATGTTTTCAGGAATGATAATCGTACCTGTTAGTAACTACTACAGAAACAATCTGAGATGGTGGGTGTCAAACCTCTTTCTGGTGCTTTTTGAGGTGGAACGACCCTGTAGTTCAGGGTTGCTGAACACTTTCCATGGAGGGCCTAGTGTCTGCAGGTTTTGGGTTGTTCCTTTCTATTAAGACCTAGACAACCAGGTGAGGAGAGTTCCTTACTAATTAGTGACCTTAATTCATCAATCAAGTACAAGGGAGGAACGAAAACCCGCAGCCACTCAGCCCTCCGTGGAATGACTTTGACATGTGCTGTAGCTAGTTGGGTAATGAAGGTGTGGTGAGGTGTGGCTTCCATTATTGTCCGTCACATACCTGACCAGCTGAATCCAAAGAGGTTTTACTATCCACCCACCCCAGCACCAGGTGTTCCCAAGAGCCCAGTATTTCATCCACTGATACTCCAGCTCTGTAATAAACATGAAAGCCGGGACAAGGGGAAGGACACTTAAAATGCAGGAATGTAATAAAAGAATGTGAGGTGATAACGGTGGCGTGAGAGATGGGGATGGATTATTTGAGGTCCTCACTTGGCGTGAGGAATTTCCCTGACTCAACCAGCAGTGTTTGGTTCAGATTCCGGTTGAGAAGTTTGGAAGATGTCTGGCTGGCTTTCTGGGGTGTTGCATCAGAGATATTTTGAGAGTAAACACGGGGCAAGGAAGGAGTTTTGAGCTTGTAGTTAATTTTGGCAAGTAGACCCTCGTTGTCCTGCCCTAATGTTTTTTGACAGTGTTTGAAAAATGGATCCGCTCTCTCCTGTTGACTTTTTTTACTATTTATTTGACCACATTCCTGCATGGAGTGTGTTGAGTATTTCCCTGAACTGTGGTGTCATGCCATATTAGTGGTTGTGACCGTCAGTGAGACAAAGGGAGATTGTGAATCAGGCTAAATACCTAAGTTAAGTTCAAGAGGTAAAGGAGCATTTTATTACACATGGCTTTTGTTGTTTAGTGTTGATTTGATTTGCCACAGATACAAATTACTATTTTTATTTAGGACATTAGCTCAAATGTCATAGTAATTTTTGCATTAGTTTCTTCTCCAAATGATATCATATAGAACATAAAAATGTAATTTGATAAAAGTCCTCAAAACCGGTTCTTCAGGTAATTGCATTTGCTCTGACACTGATTTCAGTGAATCCTGAATATTTTATAGTAAGTTTCTTTAATATGTCCTAATCAGTTTCCATATGGCACAAGTATTTTCACTTCTCATGTGATATGAATGAGTGTTACAGCTTATTTATTTTTTCTAAATAATTTTCACATGTGCCTGCCTGGCAAATGTCTGTTTAGATTACAAGCTGTTTGGGCCCGTAATAAACCATTAGGCCGTTTTCTCCGATCTGTTCCTAATCTACCTCGTAAACAGTCACAGGACGTTGTCTCATGTTTGATAGCACATACTTCCCCAACTGTGTAACCTTGTTTAAAGTCGACCGCCAGTTGTTGTTTTTTTGTGTGTGTGTGTGTGTTTCTGTATATTTCTCTCTCCAGCCCAGGGCTCTTGTCTTGGCTTCCTCCCCTAACTTAATTAAAACAAATGGGCCTGGTTCCAAACACGTGTACTTCTCCACTGCCTCCTTTTGATCCTGACATTCTCCGCAGTGAAGTGAATAAAGTCTAGTGACCAAAAAATGCAAATATAATGATTGAACGGCACAACATCCCAACCAGGATGAACCTTCAACATTTGTCAACAATTGGCAGCGATGTTTCAAACCATGTGTAGCCTAAGCACTAGCATACACACAACCAGTGAAAAAGAATGATAGCTCGAATGTTTTAAACAACCCCAAATGAGAACACATCATTCTCCTTCCAAGTGGATCGACCCTGTCCAATTTTGTTCCAAGTGTTTTTGTTTTCCTTTTACAGAAGAGTTAAAAACAGTCTCCCGCGAACGTGAGGAAATGACATGTGCGTAGTGGGGGGTTTAACAAGCCCCTTAGATAAAGTCTGTCCCTCCTCACACAGATGCTTTGTTAATCATAGCTTGGTGATGGAGGCCAAAGGAGGGAGCCTGGGAAGGAATGGGGGAGACATTTTCCCCGCTAGCCCAAATGCATTCACTTACAAAGCTTTGTGCTTAATGATATATGCCCTTTTGCAATGTGAGAGCGTTATTCACAACCGGAAAGATGTACTCGAGGGTAATGTCTGCATACTCTAGCTGTCAAAGAAAACGAGACAGACAGATGACAGTAGATGACACTCTGCATGCCATGTTCACTAATATTGAGGGTTTGTGTCCAAATCCAATGTCCTTCATCGGTAACAGAACACAGGTGACAATAATCTGTTTAGCACTGCGCTAACTCTATCTCAGAGCCAGTAAAATGTAAATGCAACATGCCATGAGGAGATGGTCCCCCTTCACAGCTTTCATTCCTCACCTCGTTTATTATCTTTGTCTTTTTAGGCCTCCAAATGGCCAAGGCTTCAAAGGGCAGTGCCTCCATTTTACGAGACGGCCATTGTTGTTTTAACCCAGCCACTGGGATGAAGTTACCGTGCGTAAGTTACCTTGACGATGAGGGCGAGCTCTGTCGCTGGTGGGGGAGATAGCATCTGAATCGGTAATATGGGGGGAGAATTCCATTTGTACGCAGACAAGCGATACAATCTCGCTGCATATGGAAAAACTACAGACACACACAGCCAGTGTGTTAGCAACACTGTAAAAGTGCTGCTCTATTCCCATTGAAGGGATGTTTATCACAATGTGGACGAGCTTTCTCCTATGTCTGTCTGAACTGAAGTGAAATAGAGCTACTAGCCAAGGTCAGCACAGTGAAGGATTTAACTAGCTTGACTGATGATTGATTTGGTTTTCCTTACTCAGAAATGATGATGGGGAAATACAGGAAGGAGATGTAATTAAAACCCAGCATGGCTTCATACACCAGAACAGGAGCCAATTAGAGGAGCCCATACTGTATAACAAAGCCATGTTCAAGAAACCATCTTGGACTTTTATAATGCTTTTTCTGCAACAACCAATAATGCCTGTTGATGCTTTTATGTTTGGTGCATATGCTTCTAATTACAGACCTCCACCATCACTCGTTCCTGACGTTATGAGCTGGGAGGAGGGGCCTGTGGGGTTCTGATGTCATGTTCACAGTCCCTCACCCATTTGCTGATTAGAATCAGCGTTTCTGCCAACGCTTCGAGAGAAGTCACCAGCCAGGAAAACGTTTTTTATTTTTTCTCCACAAATTCCTGCCAAATTCCCACAGTGACATTTCAACTTTCAACCTGTGCTCACCAGTAAGTGGTTTGATGAATCAATCGTCGTTGGGTGTTTGTATTGCCCCTGCTGCCTGAAAGCTAAGTTTCCACTGGTGGTCTCCGATTTTAGATTACATTAGAAAACTTACCAGCGTACAATTACCCAGAGTTCCTCTCTCCCGTCCCTAATTAATCAGATACAGATGACAAGGATCATGTTTTCTGAGAGCTTGGTTGCCATCCAATGGGGTTGCAGATGTTTGTGACATCATTAAAAAACGACATGTTTTTATATCATTTTGATGTTTGGAGTGCGGCTCGCTTTCCTCTTGCTCTGTTTAAGTTACTCTTAGCCCGGCAGGAGCTGAAACAAAAGTGTTTGTTTCAGTATTAGCGTCTTTGTAATACAACACAACGGCCGCTCTGGGCGAGAAGCAGCGTCTCAACTGTTGATTTTACTTTTCTGACTTTGTGTTTTATTTTAATCACATCATCTGGTTGTTAAGAGGTTTTCAAAGGATTTAAAGCATCCAGTAGCAAGTCTGCCTACGCAGAGTCGCCAGACAACACTAACATCCGGTTTCCAGGGATACAGTATTTTCAACCTAACAAGGGAACTCCACTCTGGTGTGTTTTTACACCTGCTACATTAGGTTAGTAGCAAGTAGACAGTAAAAGCATGTATGGGATGGCATTTTGGTCCTTGAAAGGCTCAGATTTACTTAACATTTAATAAAAAGTTATAAAGGAATTCAAACTTGCTCATAAATCATGCATCAATGTCAATGATTTGTAGGGCTGTGACGGTCTTGGGGATTTTAGATGACGGTAATTGGCCAGCCAAATGAACACAGTCACCGTAATAACTGTTCGCTACGCTCCTGACTGCATGTGCTGCCAGAGAAATAGAACGAATAGAACAGGCATCCCCGTTCCAAGTCAATGATGGCATAATGGGTGGACTGGTGGCCATTGCGAGTGTACCCATCGTAGCGAAGCAAGATGTAAAATCTGTGCTGTGATTTGTTGATTCAACTCTACTGACATTACAAAAAATACATTCTGTTGCATGAGCCAGTTAACATAATGTGAACAAACATTCTACATTACCATGGAAATTATTGCATCACAATATCAGGCAGCCATTGAGAGTTCGCCAGTCAAAATGCCAGGGTTAGAGGTTCCAAGCCTGTTCTGCTCATTCCGTGTGTGCTGCTGCTGCATTGTGGGTGGTGTTGCCTAGGAAACCGAAGACTCTTTTGCTTGTTTCAGCAAGGAGAGCAACAGTTTCATCACGTTGGTAAAAAATACATTTTTGGCCCATAGTGCACAGCCTAAAAAAAGAACTAGAAGAATACATTTCCTGAAGAAAATGTGGTGTGCTTGTTTTTAAAGCATTTATGGTTTTAAGTTTTGAAAACGTTCATGTTTGTAGCTGAAATTGATAAAGAGCGGTAGCATATAAAATGTGTTCTTATTTTACACCCTTTTTCTCCCCAATTACGATCTTGTCTCATCGCTGCAACTCTCCAACGGGCTCGGGAGGCGAAGGTTGAGTAAGGCATCCTCCGAAACTTGACCCGCCAAACGGCGCTTCTTAACACCAGCCCGCTTAACCCAGAAGCCAGCGCATCAATGTGTCGGAGGAAACACCGTTCAACTGACGACCGAGGACAGCCAGCAGGCGTCCGACTGGCCACGCCACCTGGAGTCTCTAGATTGCGATGAGCCAAGTAATGCTCCCCCGGCCAAACCCTCCCCTAACCCGGACGATGCTGGGCCAATTGTGCGCTGCCCTATGTGACTCCCGATCACAGCCGGTTGTGATACAGCCCAGGATCGAACCTGGGTCTGTAGTGATGCTTGTAGTGATGCAGTGCCTTAGACCGCTGCACCACTTCAGAGGCCATACCACTGTGTTCTTATTTGTTGTATTGAATCCATTAAGTTTTATGCTAATTACCACAGGTTTGGTCTCTAGTTCATTGGCGAGCTAATTTATGCAAATAATTTTGTTATAGTTGATAAAGGTTTTTAAGAATTTGAATTTAGGATAGCCTAAATGTTTTAAAGTTAGTTTTGTAGCTTAATTGGCCAATGAGCAGGACCATTTTGAATAGCTACCTCTGTATTCAAACCCATGTTAATTTGTGCTAATTTAAATGGTTTTTGTTCAAAAAGTATAAATGTTATCAAAATTTGGAATTCAAGCAATCTAAGTTGGGTCAGTCTGAACATTTCAATGTTGGTTTGGAGTTGATAGCTTAATCGGCGAAAGAGGAGATTTAATTTGTTTTGCCATTTTTAAGTCTATGGACCTTTTTTTTGCCTTTGAAATGCATTGGGAGCTCATTTAAATATTGTTGTAGTTCAAAAATTATAAATGCTATCCAAAATATTTTCTCAAGCGATCTAAGTTGGGGCAGTTTGGACATTTGGAAGTTGGTTTCGTGTTAATAATAATTTTTTCTCTAGAGCGGGCGGAAGAAATAAGTGAATAATCATCATCATCATCATCATCATCATAATACTTTAACTAGGTTTCCATCCAACCTTTTTATGCGAGTAAAGTTCAAGTCGGATAAAAAAAAAAGAATGTCATGACAGGCCTGATGGAAACAGAACATTTTTCAGTAAACTTTACAAATCGAAAACCAAAATACGCTAGACAAGGTGGGATCTTTTTGTGTCTGTAAAATTATTTATGTGAGAAACATCAGTGGAAAAGCTTTTATGCGTAAATATTGATATAATAACCATCATATGGAAGTGAACTTGGAGTCACGCGATTTATATGTTGTGTGGTCCTCCCACTACGACTTTTCAGTAAACCATGTTAGTTTACAGATCAGTTATGAACTTCACAGGGTGGTGAAAGTCCAAGGTGATGAGCTTGTTGCTCCTTTCCAATAAATATCCAGGGTCTAATTCTGGTGACATGATCTTTGATGCTTGGCTGCAGTTTGACAAAAATCTTTTATCTTTTGGCCATAATAATTTCATCATGTAGGCTATACATGCACTCTAGCCAACAGCGTGCAGATAGCCTACAGTACTGTATCTGCACACTGTTGGCTAGAGTGCACGTGCCAATACCATAGTGGGCACACTCACTATATAATGCAATTTATTATTTGTGAGAACCATCGGTGTTAAAATGCGATGGAAACCCATCTAACTTGTATTTTTTATATCCCGTACATGTGAATGTAAACGCAAAAGTAATTTTTATGTGCACTGCGTCATCACGCACAGCCTTTTATCGGCACAAGTCAATTTGATGGAAACACATCTCTGGTGGGAAAAAGTGCGTACTTTATGCAGGTTTTATCATATTTGCATGAAAATCTGTCACCAATTGGATGGAAACCTAGCTAGTGATTGAAACCTAGCAAGATGATTGAAACCTCGCAAGATGATTGAAACCTCGCTAGATGATGGAAACCTCCTAGCTAGATGATGGAAACCTCCTAGCTAGATGATGGAAACCTCCTAGCTAGATGATGGAAACCTCCTAGCTAGATGATGGAAACCTCCTAGCTAGATGATGGAAACCTCCTAGCTAGATGATGGAAACCTCCTAGCTAGATGATGGAAACCTCCTAGCTAGATGATGGAAACCTCCTAGCTAGTGATGGAAATCTAGCTTATGAAAGAAATCTAGTCATGCTTTGCCTTCAGCAAGCACCCCTAATTATGGTTATCTCTTGGTAGGATAAACACGTTTGTAGGATGAGAGTTCTCCTTTCCATTAACAACTACGCTTGTGAAAATAGAGCATAGCTATAACTAGTCCTATAGCCCTGAGTCCCCCCTGAACCAGACAGCTCCTTATCCTGACATTGTAAACTATTTTATAGGAAGTTGTATCATTATAGCACACATTTGTTTACAGATTAGATTAAGATCACAATGTCTTGTATTATTGTCCACAGAAGAAGAGGTGTAGCGGAGACCGATGAGAGGCTTGAACTAAGAGGTGGAGCGGAGAGAGATGAGAGGCTTGAACTATTAAGGAGGCAAAAGCAGTGGGACATAGTTATGCAGTACTACACGTCTGTATCCCAGCATTGAGGCTGGAGTTTAATGGACCAGTACACTTCTGTCCTCAGCCCAGGGCCCATAAGCCATATGACCAGTCAACAAAGACACACTACAAATGACAGAACAATGGCATGTTTGCCTGGTTATCCAGACTCCTTGCTCCGGCCAAACACTACACCACGTCCACGGACGTTAGTTTCTTCTCCTCAATGAGTCTGGATCTGATTACCTCCCCGACCCTTCACCGAACACATTCGGGGCCGTCTGATTGGTGCAAAAAACAATTGGTTGGGGCGGAGCCAGAACACACGTGGGTAAAGCAGTGGTTAGAAAATTCATCATTGACTTTTGATTGGTTAGAGACGGTCCAATTGCTGATTTACTTTGTTTTGTAAAACGCGCTCCTCGTCACCACAATTGACTTCAATGATGGTCTCAGACTAAAGTATGTAGCGAATGACAGAGCAGTGGAAGATTTGAGTTTGAGTGGTCATGCTAATGGTATGTGACATACACACACAGATGTAGGCGAACACTCAACAGACTGTAAAACCCAAGATGGGGATGTGAGTAGTGTGTCTGTGATTAACATAGATAAAGTAGTTATATTTATGTGCTGTTAAAGAGCCTGGTCATTGAGCTGTCTGATCCAGTTGAAGAGCCTCTTCATTGTGCTTCTCCTATCAGTCTCATGATGGCAGAAACTAGATGAAACCATACTTGGTATAATCTGCTTCATATCAAATGGTTAAATATGGTAATGTTACTATATTTCAAGATGCCACATGTTGAACTAGCTGCATAAATATCCACCATGTGCAGGAACACTTCCCTCCTTTTTAGACCTTCCCATTTACACTTATATTGTAGGATTTTAAACATGACTAAGATTTAAAAAATGTCACTTCATTAATTCCTCTTTCCACAACATATAGGCTACATTCCAGCTTGATTTTGGCACTTAAAGCCACAAGCGCTTGTATTCTTTATCCACCTGTCCAAATCGCTTATACGCCAAATACCTCCAATGTGTCAGACGATATTCCGTTTCTCGTGAAGGAAAAATATAAACCCTCCGAAAGCAATTTGATCAAATTATTTCAACAGCCCAGTCAGTGTTATTTTGGTATTTGAATTGTAAGTTGTCTCTGATGCATTGGGAGAAGGTTGAAGCCTGAGGTTTGAGCAGATGGTCTCAGAGCCGACCTGTTAGAATGAAAAGCAACGCATATTAAATGAAAAGGAATACCTCGACTCACTTTTTTTTTGTGTGGTGACGAGCCGTAAACGTAACAATGAACTAATTGTGAACAGTAATGTGTCTCCACCTCCTGGAACAACGTCAGTGGTTAAGATACCCCTGGCAGGGTCCCATTTTGAAAGGGGATGGGAACCACAGGCTGAGATGACTGACTGTTTTTCCAGACAGTACGTTTTCATAAATCCCTCTTTTCATACTGTTGGGTGTTAACTAGGAGCTACACTTCACACATGGTAAATATAGCTTCTCTTTTAGGAGGAACCCCCAAAAGGAGCTCTAAACTTGGATGAGGTTCTTTCGTATGCATCCTCCATAGACTGTTGAACGCCACTCCCGTCTGGCTGTTTTTGAGGCATAACACAGGATTTTCGTTTTCTTAGAAGTTTCTAATTTTCTCCTTAACATACACTCAATCTTTTTATGTCACTCTTTCGCTCTGGTATTTTGGCTAGGCTGTCAGGACAGTGTGTGTGTGTGTGTGTGTGTGTGTAGTCTTTCTGGAAAATGAGAAAGTATACATGTTATCATCCCTGAAAACCAAGAGGAATCCCAGGAAAACATATGATTGAAAAATAAAGTTGATTATGTATTATCTTAATGACAGAAATATATCTTCAAGATATTTTCTTATTTCTCTCCCTCCTGATGAGGGAGGATACTGAAAGTTCACAGTGGGTATTCATAGTAGTCACAAACCACAGTTGGATCCCCTCTTACTGTCCTCCCTTCCACTGACATACTGTTATGTTCAGCTCATAGTGTCTCCTGTTACTGTCCTCCCTTCCACTGACATACTGTTATGTCAGCTCATTCGTGTCTCCTGGTACTGTCCTCTCTTCCACTGACATACTGTTATGTTCAGCTCATAGTGTCTCCTGTTACTGTCCTCTCTTCACTGACTGTTATGTTCAGCTCATAGTGTCCTCCTGTTACTGTCCTCTCTTCCACTGACATACTGTTATGTTCAGCTCATAGTGTCCTCCTGCTACTGTCCTCTCTTCCACTGACATACTGTTATGTTCAGCTCATAGTGTCTCCTGTTACTGTCCTCTCTTCCACTGACATACTGTTATGTTCAGCTCATAGTGTCTCCTGTTACTGTCCTCTCTTCCACTGACTGTTATGTTCAGCTCATAGTGTCTCCTGTTACTGTCCTCTCTTCCACTGACTGTTATGTTCAGCTCATAGTGTCTCCTGTTACTGTCCTCTCTTCCACTGACTAGTTATGTTCAGCCTCATAGTGTCTCCTGTTACTGTCCTCCCTCCAACTGACTGTTATGTTCAGCTCATAGTGTCTCCTGTTACTGTCCTCCCTTACACTGACATACTGTTATGTTCAGCTCATAGTGTCTCCTGTTACTGTCCTCTCTTCCACTGACTGTTATGTTCAGCTCATAGTGTCAGCTCATAGTGTATCCTGTTACTGTCCTCTCTTCTACTTGACAGACTGTTATTGTTCAACTCATAGTGTCCTCCTGTTCTGTCCCTCTCTTCACTACATGACTGTTATGTTCAGCTCATAGTGTCTCCTGTTACTGTCCTCTGTCTTCCACGGACTGTTATGTTTCATCTCATAGTGTCCACTGTTAATGTCCTCTCTTCCACTGACTGTTATGTTCAGCTCATAGTGTCCTCCTGTTACTGTCCTCCCTCTTCCACTGTGATATACTGGTTATGTTCAGCTCATAGTGTCTCCTGTTACTGTCCTCCCTTCCACTGACTACTGTTATGTTCAGCTCATTAGTGTCTCCTGTTACTGTCCTCTCTTCCACTGACATACTGTTATGTTCAGCTCATAGTGTCTCCTGTTACTGTCCTCTCTTCCACTGATATACTGTTATGTTCAGCTCATAGTGTCTCCTGTTACTGTCCTCTCTTCCACTGACATACTGTTATGTTCAGCTCATAGTGTCTCCTGTTACTGTCCTCCTCTTCCACTGACGTACTGTTATGTTCAGCTCATAGTGTCTCCTGTTACTGTCCTCTCTTCCACTGACATACTGTTATGTTCAGCGCATAGTGTCTCCTGTTACTGTCCTCCCTTCCACTGACATACTGTTATGTTCAGCTCATAGTGTCTCCTGCTACTGTCCTCTCTTCCACTGACATACTGTTATGTTCAGCTCATAGTGTCTCCTGTTACTGTCCTCTCTTCCACTGACTGTTATGTTCAGCTCATAGTGTCTCCTGTTACTGTCCTCTCTTCCACTGACTGTTATGTTCAGCTCATAGTGTCTCCTGTTACTTCCTCTCTTCCACTGACTGTTATGTTCAGCTCATAGTGTCTCCTGTTACTGTCCTCTCTTCTACTGACATACTGTTATGTTCAGCTCATAGTGTCTCCTGTTACTGTCCTCCCTTCCACTGATATACTGTTATGTTCAGCTCATAGTGTCTCCTGTTACTGTCCTCCCCTCCACTGACTTATGTTCAGCTCATAGTGTCTCCTGTTACTGTCCTCTCTTCCACTGACTGTTATGTTCAGCTCATAGTGTCTCCTGTTACTGTCCTCTCTTCCACTGACATACTGTTATGTTCAGCTCATAGTGTCTCCTGTTACTGTCCTCTCTTCCACTGACATACTGTTATGTTCAGCTCATAGTGTCTCCTGTTACTGTCCTCTCTTCCACTGACTGTTATGTTCAGCTCATAGTGTCTCCTGTTACTGTCCTCTCTTCCACTGACATACTGTTATGTTCAGCTCATAGTGTCTCCTGCTACTGTCCTCTCTTCCACTGACATACTGTTATGTTCAGCTCATAGTGTCTCCTGTTACTGTCCTCTCTTCCACTGACATACTGTTATGTTCAGCTCATAGTGTCTCCTGTTACTGTCCTCTCTTCCACTGACTGTTATGTTCAGCTCATAGTGTCTCCTGTTACTGTCCTCTCTTCCACTGACTGTTATGTTCAGCTCATAGTGTCTCCTGTTACTGTCCTCTCTTCCACTGACTATTATGTTCAGCTCATAGTGTCTCCTGTTACTGTCCTCCCCTCCACTGACTGTTATGTTCAGCTCATAGTGTCTCCTGTTACTGTCCTCCCTTACACTGACATACTGTTATGTTCAGCTCATAGTGTCTCCTGTTACTGTCCTCTCTTCCACTGACTGTTATGTTCAGCTCATAGTGTCTCCTGTTACTGTCCTCTCTTCTACTGACATACTGTTATGTTCAGCTCATAGTGTCTCCTGTTACTGTCCTCTCTTCCACTGACTGTTATGTTCAGCTCATAGTGTCTCCTGTTACTGTCCTCCCTTCCACTGACGTACTGTTATGTTCAGCTCATAGTGTCTCCTGTTACTGTCCTCTCTTCCACTGATATACTGTTATGTTCAGCTCATAGTGTCTCCTGTTACTGTCCTCCCTTCCACTGACGTACTGTTATGTTCAGCTCATAGTGTCTCCTGTTACTGTCCTCTCTTCCACTGACATACTGTTATGCTCAGCTCATAGTGTCTCCTGTTACTGTCCTCTCTTCCACTGATATACTGTTATGTTCAGCTCATAGTGTCTCCTGTTACTGTCCTCTCTTCCACTGACATACTGTTATGTTCAGCTCATAGTGTCTCCTGTTACTGTCCTCCCTTCCACTGACGTACTGTTATGTTCAGCTCATAGTGTCTCCTGTTACTGTCCTCTCTTCCACTGACATACTGTTATGTTCAGCGCATAGTGTCTCCTGTTACTGTCCTCCCTTCCACTGACATACTGTTATGTTCAGCTCATAGTGTCTCCTGCTACTGTCCTCTCTTCCACTGACATACTGTTATGTTCAGCTCATAGTGTCTCCTGTTACTGTCCTCTCTTCCACTGACTGTTATGTTCAGCTCATAGTGTCTCCTGTTACTGTCCTCTCTTCCACTGACTGTTATGTTCAGCTCATAGTGTCTCCTGTTACTTCCTCTCTTCCACTGACTGTTATGTTCAGCTCATAGTGTCTCCTGTTACTGTCCTCTCTTCTACTGACATACTGTTATGTTCAGCTCATAGTGTCTCCTGTTACTGTCCTCCCTTCCACTGATATACTGTTATGTTCAGCTCATAGTGTCTCCTGTTACTGTCCTCCCCTCCACTGACTTATGTTCAGCTCATAGTGTCTCCTGTTACTGTCCTCTCTTCCACTGACTGTTATGTTCAGCTCATAGTGTCTCCTGTTACTGTCCTCTCTTCCACTGACATACTGTTATGTTCAGCTCATAGTGTCTCCTGTTACTGTCCTCTCTTCCACTGACGTACTGTTATGTTCAACTCATAGTGTCTCCTGTTACTGTCCTCTCTTCTACTGACTGTTATGTTCAGCTCATAGTGTCTCCTGTTACTGTCCTCTCTTCCACTGACTGTTATGTTCAGCTCATAGTGTCTCCTGCTACTGTCCTCTCTTCCACTGACATACTGTTATGTTCAGCTCATAGTGTCTCCTGTTACTGTCCTCTCTTCCACTGACTGTTATGTTCAGCTCATAGTGTCTCCTGTTACTGTCCTCTCTTCCACTGACATACTGTTATGTTCAGCTCATAGTGTCTCCTGTTACTGTCCTCTCTTCCACTGACTGTTATGTTCAGCTCATAGTGTCTCCTGTTACTGTCCTCCCCTCCACTGACTGTTATGTTCAGCTCATAGTGTCTCCTGCTACTGTCCTCTCTTCCACTGACTGTTATGTTCAGCTCATAGTGTCTCCTGTTACTGTCCTCTCTTCCACTGACTGTTATGTTCAGCTCATAGTGTCTCCTGCTACTGTCCTCTCTTCCACTGACTGTTATGTTCAGCTCATAGTGTCTCCTGTTACTGTCCTCCCTTCCACTGACATACTGTTATGTTCAGCTCATAGTGTCTCCTGTTACTGTTCTCCCTTCCACTGACATACTGTTATGTTCAGCTCATAGTGTCTCCTGCTACTGTCCTCTCTTCCACTGACTGTTATGTTCAGCTCATAGTGTCTCCTGTTACTGTCCTCCCTTCCACTGACATACTGTTATGTTCAGCTCATAGTGTCTCCTGTTACTGTTCTCCCTTCCACTGACTGTTATGTTCAGCTCATAGTGTCTCCTGTTACTGTTCTCCCTTCCACTGACATACTGTTATGTTCAGCTCATAGTGTCTCCTGTTACTGTCCTCTCTTCCACTGACATACTGTTATGTTCAGCTCATAGTGTCTCCTGTTACTGTCCTCTCTTCCACTGACATACTGTTATGTTCAGCTCATAGTGTCTCCTGTTACTGTCCTCTCTTCCACTGACATACTGTTATGTTCAGCTCATAGTGTCTCCTGTTACTGTCCTCTCTTCCACTGACATACTGTTATGTTCAGCTCATAGTGTCTCCTGTTACTGTCCTCTCTTCCACTGACATACTGTTATGTTCAGCTCATAGTGTCTCCTGTTACTGTCCTCTCTTCCACTGACATACTGTTATGTTCAGCTCATAGTGTCTCCTGTTACTGTCCTCTCTTCCACTGACATACTGTTATGTTCAGCTCATAGTGTCTCCTGTTACTGTCCTCTCTTCCACTGACATACTGTTATGTTCAGCTCATAGTGTCTCCTGTTACTGTCCTCTCTTCCACTGACTGTTATGTTCAGCTCATAGTGTCTCCTGCTACTGTCCTCTCTTCCACTGACTGTTATGTTCAGCTCATAGTGTCTCCTGTTACTGTCCTCTCTTCCACTGACTGTTATGTTCAGCTCATAGTGTCTCCTGTTACTGTCCTCTCTTCCACTGACTGTTATGTTCAGCTCATAGTGTCTCCTGCTACAGTCCTCCCTTCCACTGACATACTGTTATGTTCAGCTCATAGTGTCTCCTGTTACTGTCCTCTCTTCCACTGACATACTGTTATGTTCAGCTCATAGTGTCTCCTGTTACTGTCCTCCCTTCCACTGACTGTTATGTTCAGCTCATAGTGTCTCCTGCTACTGTCCTCTCTTCCACTGACTTATGTTCAGCTCATAGTGTCTCCTGTTACTGTCCTCTCTTCCACTGACTGTTATGTTCAGCTCATAGTGTCTCCTGTTACTGTCCTCTCTTCCACTGACTTATGTTCAGCTCATAGTGTCTCCTGCTACAGTCCTCCCTTCCACGGACATACTGTTATGTTCAGCTCATAGTGTCTCCTGTTACTGTCCTCTCTTCCACTGACATACTGTTATGTTCAGCTCATAGTGTCTCCTGTTACTGTCCTCTCTTCCACTGACTGTTATGTTCAGCTCATAGTGTCTCCTGTTACTGTCCTCCCTTCCACTGACTGTTATGTTCAGCTCATAGTGTCTCCTGTTACTGTCCTCTCTTCCACTGACTGTTATGTTCAGCTCATAGTGTCTCCTGTTACTGTCCTCTCTTCCACTGACTGTTATGTTCAGCTCATAGTGTCTCCTGTTACTGTCCTCTCTTCCACTGACTGTTATGTTCAGCTCATAGTGTCTCCTGTTACTGTCCTCTCTTCCACTGACTGTTATGTTCAGCTCATAGTGTCTCCTGTTACTGTCCTCTCTTCCACTGACTGTTATGTTCAGCTCATAGTGTCTCCTGTTACTGTCCTCTCTTCCACTGACTGTTATGTTCAGCTCATAGTGTCTCCTGTTACTGTCCTCTCTTCCACTGACTGTTATGTTCAGCTCATAGTGTCTCCTGTTACTGTCCTCTCTTCCACTGACTGTTATGTTCAGCTCATAGTGTCTCCTGTTACTGTCCTCTCTTCCACTGACATACTGTTATGTTCAGCTCATAGTGTCTCCTGTTACTATCCTCTCTTCCACTGACATACTGTTATGTTCAGCTCATAGTGTCTCCTGTTACTATCCTCTCTTCCACTGACATACTGTTATGTTCAGCTCATAGTGTCTCCTGTTACTGTCCTCTCTTCCACTGACATACTGTTATGTTCAGCTCATAGTGTCTCCTGTTACTGTCTTCTCTTCCACTGACATACTGTTATGTTCAGCTCATAGTGTCTCCTGTTACTGTCCTCTCTTCCACTGACATACTGTTATGTTCAGCTCATAGTGTCTCCTGTTACTGTCCTCTCTTCCACTGACATACTGTTATGTTCAGCTCATAGTGTCTCCTGTTACTGTCCTCTCTTCCACTGACTGTTATGTTCAGCTCATAGTGTCTCCTGTTACTGTCCTCTCTTCCACTGACTGTTATGTTCAGCTCATAGTGTCTCCTGTTACTGTCCTCTCTTCCACTGACATACTGTTATGTTCAGCTCATAGTGTCTCCTGTTACTGTCCTCTCTTCCACTGACATACTGTTATGTTCAGCTCATAGTGTCTCCTGTTGCTGTCCTCCCTTCCACTGACTGTTATGTTCAGCTCATAGTGTCTCCTGTTACTGTCCTCTCTTCCACTGACCTACTGTTATGTTCAGCTCATAGTGTCTTCTTCTACTGTCATGACATTCATAATTATTTATGAAGTTACAGGTCTGTGAGAGCCAGAAATCTTGCTTGTTTGTAGGTGACCAAATACTTATTTTCCACCATAATTTGCAAATAAATTCATAAAAAATCCTACAATGTGATTTTCTCATCTCTCATCTTTATATATATATATATATACTGTATAGAGATAGATGTGTATAGATATTTACTGTATAGAGATAGATGTGTATAGATATTTACACACAATGTATAGGGATATATCTCAGAGTCTCAGCGCCATTCTGTTTACTGTGGAATATTATCAGCGTGCAAGTGCCCGCTCTCTAAAAGCATTAGCGCAAGTGACCACATTCACACCGCTAAGCGGACACTTGACCTGTGCTGGATCAGAGTACATAGCCATTGCCAGGGTCATCCCTTTGTACTGCAATCTGTGTGATGGGCCATGTGACCGAGGGCCCCTTTTTTTTACGTCTAAATAAGTCCCCTCGTCAAACCCTCTCTCTTCTCCCGTTGTTACCCAATACAGCTCCATTGTGCCTACCCAAAGTGGCCTGCTCTGTGTGGTGTGCCTTGGTTAGCTCACGGTTCCCTACCATGGGATTCGGGTTGGACTTCTTCTGTTACTCTGATAAATGGGCTCTTGTCATAGGTTTGCTAAGTGTGCGTGGCGGCTACCTTTTTTAAGCTTTTGTAAAATGGCTGCTTTTGTGTTTGGCTTTTTAAAGATAATGGTGGTCAGATTAAAGTGTCGTTTAATGCCCTGCGTGTAGAGATAATATTGACCAAATTTAAGTGTTGTTCAATGCCCTGCGTGTAGAAATTCTCTAGGTGCTTTGTCTTAACTTTTGTATTGATAAGATAGAGGAAGTAGTTCTACAATGTTTAAAACTGAATCTTGAAATGCACACTTTACGTTTCCTGTTGAAAAACAATATCCCACGTATGCAGTAATTTACAAACACTTAAGGGTAAAAAAAAAGAAACGTTTTTAGCAAAAATGTAGTTTTTTTTGTTTGTTGTTGACGCAAGTGCAAACTTCACAGAGTAGGCCCTTCAAGGAGTTGGTTTGATGGTGCCTTCTGATGTCATCAGCCCCCTCCCCCTGCTTGAGGAACAATAGAGGAGCAACAGACAACAGAGGAAAGCCCCCCCCCTCCCACTTGTGCCATGTCAGAGGACACCTGGACCACCTATTGAGATGTGCCTTTTGTTAAGTAAATCGGGTGATAAATGAGCTGAAATGGAGAATTTACTTCTGTTAACAGAAAGATGCCAGTGCAGTGTCTGGTAAATTTACTCATTATGGTGTCTTCCAAGTATACATTTGTTTCTCATGTGCCTGACCCATTTTACATTTCCGTTTGAGCAAAAGTGAACTTGACCTCTATTTTAGACGGACACCCAGAGTATTTACCCAAAAACAGTTCACCCTGTCTACACACCTCATGTTCTTCGGTGAACTCAGGCTGTCCAAAATAAAGGATCAGTCAGAATGTCCAGAGTAGTTCTTCACAATAGGAACTCTATAAGCAACACCTTGGGTGACGAAGCCATTTAAATCTAGTGTATTATGCTTTGGTTTCTGAGGACCGAGGTAAAAAGGGGTGATTAATTAAAGTGGAAATGGAGAAATGAAACCCCACCCTGGGTTGTTGCTGTTGGCACTCTAGGCCAGACTCTTGAGAGCCTGTCTGGCTGGGTGGGTGGATGCCAATGTGGCTCCATCTGCTGCCAGGGTAATGGATGACCACCACCCAGAAATGGCTGCCACCGTCACCATACGTCATTAATCCCCAATAACTACTACTAACACTGACTCACTGTCTTCTCTCTAGAACGTCTTACCAAAGCGAGGCCCCTGTCTCGGCCCAGTCGGCTCTCCTGGAAGTAAGGCGGGTGTGTATTGGGTTGCCATAAACTGACTGACTTTTATTCAGGAAAATAGCTCTAGGCTAATTCATGTTGAAGGTTCTGTGTTTTGCTTGGGCTATTTTTGGCTCTGGTGCTGACATTGATTTGGTGGGGCGGATAGTGTGCAGTGCCCCATTGCAAGGCCCTCTGGGAGAGTTCCTCAGGTGAGAGGTGATGGTTAGCCTGCCCAGATGCACTACATAAAACCTAGCGGAACACAATTTAAATGATCTGAACTCATGTCAGGTGAACTGTGGACAGAACTCCTCTCAAAATGAACTTGGTTCAAAAGCAACTTGCATGTTGTATAAGTAGACCTATGTTTGTCATAGAGAATGTGAAATGTCCTGAAGTTACAGACCTAATATCAGACTCTGCCATCTTAATACATTTCATTTGAATATGACACATATGTCTTACCTGGTTGTGCTGCTGCTCCAGTTGAAACTGTTCTGGGAATCCTGAACTGTTCACTGGATGTGCTACCTTGTCCTGGACCTGCTGTTTTCAATGCTCTCTCCCTCTCTACCGCACCTGCTGTCTTGACCTCTGAATGCCTGGCTATGAAATGCAAAATTACATTTAGTCCTGAGGTGCTGACCTGTTGCTCCCTCTACAATCACTGTGATTAGTATTTGACCCTGCTGGTCATCTATGAACGTTTGAACGTCTTGAAGAATGATCTGGCCTTAATGGTCATGTACTCTTTTAATCTCCACCCGGCACAGCCAGAAGAAGACTGGGCCATCCCACAGAGCCTGGTTCCTCTCTAGGTTTCTTCCTAGGTTCTTGCCTTTCTAGAGTTTTTCTTTAGCCACTGTGCTTCTACACCTGCATTGCTTGCTGTTTGGGGTTTTAGGCTGGGTTTCTGTACAAGCACTTTGTGACATCTGCTGATGTAAAAAGTGCTTTATAAACACATTTGATTTGACATATCATTGCATAAATGTGTATCTGAGCCACATAAATATATTGATGAATATGTTTAAGCCCTTATTAAAGTCTATAGGTATAATAAATATATTGATGAATATGTTTAAGCCCTTATTAAAGTCTATAGGTATAATAAATATATTGATGAATATGTTTAAGCCCTTATTAAAGTCTATAGGTATACAATCAAACCTTAGTGGCGAATGTAACATTTTATGTTCTGCCTTTTGAGCCGACATGGTTTCCCCGTTTTTAAACTCTTGAACAATACCAGAGCGGGCCCTGTCGGTCATTTCTGTTGTTCGTCCAAGTTTAATATTCCCTGGGATGGTAATGTTGGAGGGGTATCAGCACACTGGATCTACATCATAACTTCTCATAAATTGAAAGAAATGATTAAAACACTCCAAAAACCCATCACATTCTTGGGAAGAAGAAACACTGCGCTTGGATTCCCAATGTTTAGTTTGACACTCAATGCTCCATGCTGTATGCTCCATGCTGTATGCTCCATGCTGTATGCTGTATGCTCCATGCTGTATGCTGTATGCTCTATGCTGTATGCTGTATGCTCCATGCTATATGCTGTATGCTCCATGCTGTATGCTGTATGCTCCATGCTGTATGCTCCATGCTGTATGCTGTATGCTCTATGCTGTATGCTCCATGCTGTATGCTCCATGCTGTATGCTCCATGCTGTATGCTCCATGCTGTATGCTGTATGCTCCATGCTGTATGCTCCATGCTGTATGCTGTATGCTCCATGCTGTATGCTGTATGCTCCATGCTGTATGCTGTATGCTGTATGCTGTATGCTCCATGCTGTATGCTCCATGCTGTATGCTCCATGCTGTATGCTCCATGCTCCATGCTGTATGCTCCATGCTGTATGCTGTATGCTCCATGCTGTATGCTCCACGCTGTATGCTGTATGCTCCATGCTGTATGCTGTATGCTCCATGCTGTATGTTCCATGCTGTATGCTCCATGCTGTATGCTCCATGCTGTATGCTCCATGCTGTATGCTCCATGCTGTATGCTGTATGCTCCATGCTGTATGCTCCATGCTGTATGCTCCATGCTGTATGCTCCATGCTGTATGCTCCATGCTGTATGCTCCATGCTGTATGCTCCATGCTGTATGCTGTATGCTGTATGCTGTATGCTCCATGCTGTATGCTGTATGCTCCATGCTGTATGCTCCATGCTGTATGCTGTATGCTCTATGCTGTATGCTCCATGCTGTATGCTGTATGCTCCATGCTGTATGCTCCATGCTGTATGCTCCATGCTCCATGCTGTATGCTCCACGCTGTATGCTGTATGCTCCATGCTGTATGCTGTATGCTCCATGCTGTATGTTCCATGCTGTATGCTCCATGCTGTATGCTCCATGCTGTATGCTCCATGCTGTATGCTCCATGCTGTATGCTGTATGCTGTATGCTCCATGCTGTATGCTCCATGCTGTATGCTCCATGCTGTATGCTCCATGCTGTATGCTGTATGCTCCATGCTGTATGCTGTATGCTCCATGCTCCATGCTGTATGCTCCATGCTGTATGCTCCATGCTCCATGCTGTATGCTCCATGCTGTATGCTCCATGCTGTATGCTCCATGCTGTATGCTCCATGATGTATGCTCCATGCTCCATGCTGTATGCTCCATGCTCCATGCTGTATGCTGTATGCTCCATGCTCCATGCTCCATGCTGTATGCTCCATGCTGTATGCTCCATGCTCCATGCTGTATGCTCCATGCTGTATGCTCCATGCTGTATGCTGTATGCTCCATGCTGTATGCTCCATGCTGTATGCTGTATGCTGTATGCTCCATGCTGTATGCTCCATGCTGTATGCTCCATGCTGTATGCTGTATGCTCCATGCTGTATGCTGTATGCTCCATGCTGTATGCTGTATGCTCCATGCTGTATGCTGTATGCTCCATGCTGTATGCTGTATGCTCCATGCTGTATGCTCCATGCTCCATGCTGTATGCTCCATGCTGTATGCTCCATGCTGTATGCTGTATGCTCCATGCTGTATGCTGTATGCTCCATGCTCCATGCTGTATGCTCCATGCTGTATGCTGTATGCTCCATGCTCCATGCTGTATGCTGTATGCTCCATGCTGTATGCTGTATGCTCCATGCTCCATGCTGTATGCTCCATGCTGTATGCTGTATGCTCCATGCTGTATGCTCCATGCTCCATGTTGTATGCTGTATGCTCCATGCTGTATGCTCCATGTTGTATGCTGTATGCTCCATGTTGTATGCTGTATGCTCCATGCTGTATGCGCCATGCTGTATGCTGTATGCTCCATGCTGTATGCTGTATGCTCCATGCTGTATGCTCCATGCTGTATGCTCCATGCTGTATGCTGTATGCTCCATGCTGTATGCTCCATGCTGTATGCTCCATGCTGTATGCTCCATGCTGTATGCTCCATGCTGTATTTGAATGGTTTTCTTTTTACAGAAGAAGTCCAGACATACAAATGTATGAATCCCCAGCCTAGATGCAATTTTCAGCCAATATTACAGTAGGCTACATATTTCAACATGTTAGCCACATCTTGGTGTATTAAATTACATCTCTGTTACAGCCAGACCTAATGCTCTGTTATAGCCAGAACTAATACTCTGTTTACAGCCAGACCTAATACTCTGTTTATAGCCAGACCTAATACTCTGTTTACAGCCAGACCTAATACTCTGTTTACAGCCAGACCTAATACTCTGTTGCAGCCAGACCTAATACTCTGTTTACAGCCTTTACAGCCAGACCTAATACTCTGTTTACAGCCTTTACAGCCAGAACTAATACTCTGTTTACAGCCAGACCTAATACTCGGTTTATAGCCAGACCTAATACTCTGTTACAGCCAGACCTAATACTCTGTTACAGCCAGACCTAATACTCTGTTACAGCCAGACCTAATACTCTGTTTACAGCCAGAACTAATACTCTGTTACAGCCAGACCTAATACTCTGTTACAGCCAGACCTAATACTCTGTTACAGCCAGACCTAATACTCTGTTACAGCCAGACCTAATACTCTGTTACAGCCAGACCTAATACTCTGTTACAGCCAGACCTAATACTCTGTTTACAGCCAGACCTAATACTCTGTTTACAGCCAGACCTAATACTCTGTTTACAGCCAGACCTAATACTCTGTTTACAGCCAGACCCAATACTCTGTTTACAGCCAGACCCAATACTCTGTTTACAGCCAGACCTAATACTCTGTTTACAGCCAGACCTAATACTCTGTTTACAGCCAGACCTAATACTCTGTTTACAGCCAGACCTAATACTCTGTTTACAGCCAGACCTAATACTCTGTTTACAGCCAGACCTAATACTCTGTTTACAGCCAGACCTAATACTCTGTTTACAGCCAGACCTAATACTCTGTTTACAGCCAGACCTAATACTCTGTTTACAGCCAGACCTAATACTCTGTTTACAGCCAGACCTAATACTCTGTTTACAGCCAGACCTAATACTCTGTTTACAGCCAGACCTAATACTCTGTTACAGCCAGACCTAATACTCTGTTACAGCCAGACCTAATACTCTGTTACAGCCAGACCTAATACTCTGTTTACAGCCAGACCTAATACTCTGTTTACAGCCAGACCTAATACTCTGTTACAGCCAGACCTAATACTCTGTTTACAGCCAGACCTAATACTCTGTTACAGCCAGACCTAATACTCTGTTTACAGCCAGAACTAATACTCTGTTTACAGCCAGAACTAATCATTGTTCTTAATAGTTGAAGTCTCTAATTGTTCAATATTTAAAAGTATGTCCTTGACATCAGACCAATGTTCATCATTTTCTGATTGGTCAATACTTACCAGGCAAGTGTTGTATTCATGAGTATTCTAGACTTACAAGCAAGTGTTGTTTTCTAGACTTCTTTCTATTCTTCATTACCTGAGAGTGGGAATTGCTTTTTTTTCTCTCTCTCCTTCTTTGACAAGAAGTTGCCTTTAGACATGTTCAATCACAGGCCTCAGCCCATCAAACCCAGCAATTAACAAATAGCTCAACACGAGGCCCGGGCTTTGCTGTGCCTGCAATCCTGTCTGGGGCCCACTCCAGTGATTTATGGACACTATGGGGACTTGAGAAATAGGCTATGATTACAAATCCATCCATTCATTTGCATGGCCATCCAAGTCCCTCTTGTTTCCTCTCCCTTGGATTCCCACATGTTGAAGCGAGAATCGGGGATCATGTTTTATTTTTTTGTACGATTTGTACATTTACCCTTTTGTTGTAACCACCGCAGAGTGGTGTAGTAGTGTACAGTAGTAGTGCGCCTGTGGTTTTGCTGCCCGTTCACGGACCCGCAGGAAACTGGGGAAGGATAAACCCAGGGAAATTGGACAGTTCGAAGGGTAGTCCAGAAAACCTGTACAATTCTGTCCAAGGCAACGATTGGAACTATTCTGGACTCCCACATCTCTGTCCAAAACCCACCCCTCCAAGACATACTGTAGCTACAGGTACTCCTCAAATCTTAGACTTAGGGACTCGCTCTGCTGGCAAATAGCAGAGGAACTGGAGAAAAGATGCTCAGGCAGCTGTGGGTGCCTTGTGGCATCTAAACCCAGTGTGTGTGACTCCTAACCCGATGTGTTTAGGCTTTACATGAACAGCAGCAGTGGCGAGCTGCCAATTTACTTCTAAGATAGCGGATAGACGCTGCACGATGCATGGATCGCTCTACAAAGTGCATTTGACGACAAGTCATCACAGTCAAGTAATGAGTTCCTCCATGTCCAGTCAGGCGTCCACTACAACAAAGACATTCCTCTATGTGATTAGAAGCCTAATCCTATTTATCATTTACAATATGATTGATTGTTAAGATCATAGTTAAATCATCAAAATGGTTTCCAGTGATGCAGTCGGCTGTGACAGTCATTAAGACTTGGATTGGAGGAAGTCTGGATAATATCAGTGTTTGAAGTTTAGGGGATATTTTTTTTTTCCGATGTCCGTCTGATCTTCTGGGCCATGTGATATATTTTCTGGCCAAACCTTTGAGTTCTGTGATCTTCTTTGGTAGAAAGTCATTACAAATTCCTTTTTATACAAGTCACTTTCATATGACGCTTTGGGCATGAATTAATTAGTCAAGTTTTTGGTGATTTCCCGTCTCGGTTGAAGCGAAGCGTTGTGCTGCAGGCTGCAGCTGAGAAGGGTAGTGAAAGAGGATTTGTCCAGTGTAGCAGACGTTTCACATGCAAATACCCCTGGTGGCCCTACTGCGCTCCAAATCATCCTGCAAACAGATGGACAGATAAGAAAGCGATGATAAACCAGGCCTCAGGAAGCCTCCAGGCCATGGATGATAAACCAGGCCTCAGGAAGCCTCCAGGCCATGGATGATAAACCAGGCCTCAGGAAGCCTCCAGGCCATGGATGATAAACCAGGCCTCAGGAAGCATCCAGGCCATGGATGATAAACCAGGCCTCAGGAAGCCTCCAGGCCATGGATGATAAACCAGGCCTCAGGAAGCCTCCAGGCCATGGACAATTAACCAGGCCTCAGAAAGCCTCCAGGCCATGGACGATAAATCAGGCCTCAGAAAGCCTCCAGGCCATGGACAATAAATCAGGCCTCAGAAAGCCTCCAGGCCATGGACAATAAATCAGGCCTCAGGAAGCCTCCAGGCCATGGACAATTAACCAGGCCTCAGAAAGCCTCCAGGCCATGGACTATAAGTCAGGCCTCAGAAAGCCTCCAGGCCATGGACGATAAATCAGGCCTCAGAAAGCCTCCAGGCCATGGACAATAAATCAGGCCTCAGAAAGCCTCCAGGCCATGGACAATAAATCAGGCCTCAGGAAGCCTCCAGGCCATGGACGATAAATCAGGCCTCAGAAAGCCTCCAGGCCATGTAAGCTCAGTTTAAAGGTATTTCAGAATCGGTGCCAATTTATGCTCCACTCCCAAATTCTCTGTGCTAATCTGTTTGGATAACGCCAGCACGAGATCTCGCCCCTCTTTGTGTCGGGGACCCCCAATTGGCTGCCTCGCTGGTGAGGTAACACAAAGCAGCTGTGATAAGAGGTTCGACCCCACCCCCTGCTCTGTGTAGACGGCTAGGCAAACAGGACCGTGAGGTTTACCGAGGTCAGAGCGTGTAGGGGCTAAATCACTGCAAGGCTCTACAAACACAACCACAGTCTCCCCTTAAAGCTTTAGGTTAAACCCCAGACAGGAAGTGAGGGCTCAGGACAGGGGCGCGAGAGAGTCCATGTGCGGCGGCGCTTTCTCAATGAAGACCACTTGCCTTTTCATTACTGCCGTGATACACCCGGATTTGCACGCTCTAGGGTTACCAGGGTTACCGCCTTTCATCGTAATTAAAGAGCGATGCTTCCGAGAGGGAGAATGCACGCACCCTGGGATCTATGAGAACCAGGCCAGGCCTGGGCACACTCACACTGCTGTGGTCAGTGTGAAAACAGGCCAAGTGTTTAAATTTGATACATTTTTCTGTCACTTAAACCAAGGCTGGACGTGAGATGTCCAAAGGTTAGAGATGGGCCACACCTGTCAGTACCTCGAACATCACACATGTTGAAAGCACTGAGCGGTCTGTTTTTAAACAACTAGTACACAGCTCAGACACCCATGCATACCCCACAAGACATGCCACCAGAGGTGTCTTCACTGTCCCCAAGTCCAGAACAGACTATGGGAGGCGCACAGTGCTACATAGAGCCATGACTACATGGAACTCTATTCCACATCAGGTAACTGATGCAAGCAGTAGAATCAGATTTAAAAAGCAGGTCAAAAATACTCCTTATGGAACAGCGGGTACTGTGAAGCAGCAGAAACAAAGTCACAGACACATGCATACACACACATGATAACGTAGGCATTATACACACACGTACACATGGATTATGTGTTGTGGATATGTGGTAGTAGAGTAAGGGCCTGAGGGCACACACTTAATATGTTTTGAAATCTGTTGTGACTGTAATGTTGTTGTTTTTTTTTATTGTATAAACTGCCTTAATTTTGCTGGACCCCAGGAAGAGTAGCTGCTGCCTTGGCAACAGCTAATGAGGATCCATAATACATACACATACAGATCACACCTCCCAGCCCCTAAAGTCATTGTGCCTAGAGGGGATCAATATCCTGGCATGTTCTTCTCTTTACAGTATCTGCTAAAGCACTCTGGGCAATTTCTACCTCGGTCTATTTAATTTACAGGTATTTAAAACTGATCGGCCAATGGGCCAAGTGGGGGGGAAACCTCCCAGCTGTAAACGCCCTGACGGAACTCCTCCGCACCACGCGGCCATTAAACTCAACCATACTAAATCAGGATCCAGCTGACTGCCTGCCGCTCAAGGCACACCTGCTTTCAGGTCACCACGGTGATTTACACCCAGGATTCAGCCTCTTTGTGGAACCAAGCCCCGTTTCTTCCTGTGAAGTTTCTTGGTATCCTCCCGGAGCCACTCATCGTACCCCCCCCCCCCGAAGGCAGGTCTGAGGGAAATGCTGGGTTTCTCCCACTGGAGATCTCTGGAGTGTCTCAGAGTCCTCTGTTCGGAGAGATAACGAGTAGATTACGGCGTTAGGTGACTTAAGGCCCCTCAGGGGGTTGAGGCTTTGACCTCAAGCTGAGATATCACTTCTCCAGATGACTTACTCTGCTGCTGATATCCCAGTACTTCAGAGACTAATGGGTGGTGTGTCTACGAAGAAGCCATATTATATTTCAGAATGACTTGTCTTTTGGGGGGGGGGGGTGCAGACAATTGACCCTGCGAAGTTCAAATCCCAGAGTTTGGGATTAGCATTTGGGAGAAAATAAACCCTCTAAGCACAGAGTGCAATTAGCACGTAGTTTGGTATCTAATATGAGGTGGTAACACTAAGGCTGTTTTAACCTTGCTCCCCTCTTGAGCACTTCTAATGGCTTAATAAGCACTGATGCAGAATTAGTGGGTTTGTTCAACTGGGTCCTCTCCATCGGTGCTGTTATGACAAGTGTTCATCAAATAAACACCCAGTTTACGGGACGACCTTAGCGATGGTCGGATTGGACATCTGATTAATGTTGCAATTAAAAAGCAGTTTGCGGAGGTAGAAATGGCAACCAGATGGTCATTTGAGGAGAAGCAGGAATGGATTGTGGTTTTTGAAGGTGGGACTGAAAAGTGACTCTGAAATATGTCTCTCTCCGCTTGGTATGAGGAATGGGTTGCAGTTTCATTCATTCTCTTGTCTTTTTCAATCATTTTGTGTAGTTTATTCATCTGGTACAAATTGACTGCAAATTCCTCCCTAAATTTTGAATTTAAAAAGTTATTGGGGCTGTTGTAAAACTTTGTTGAATTATGTTCAGATGATTATTGTGAAGCCGTTATTACATTTGTAACTTCTTACTGAGTTGTCAGAAGTTTTTAAATTCCATATGAACCCCCAAGCTTGGCCCAGATGCTTCCAAGTCCCCTCTACTCATCAGTCCTCGCTACCTAGTACCTATAGGAGGTTTTTCTCTGAAATAATATTTTTCCAACATTTTACTGCTATGATATGTTGTCCCCACTGATTCTGGGCACTGAAAGCATGTTATGTTTTACAAGCCCCAGTTAAGAATAAGTACATTTTGGAGGGGGAAACACAATGTGTACCAGACCTCCATTGTAAAGCTGTTCCTCAGAGGGCTCCAATTAGATTGACTAAGGGTTGGGTCACGTTTTATTGTGTATCTCTTATGGTGCGGTTTGACTCTGCGGGTTAAGCATGGGCATGATCAAAGCCAATATTATCTCTCCCCCCCCCCCCCCCCCCCCTTGTACAGTTGACGCGAGAAACCTTACCCCCTTCGCACACCACACTCTGTGTCGGTTTCAAAGCCCTCAATTTGCCACACTCTTTGATTAGCTTTATTGTGGATACTGTGCTGACATTCAAGGCTTTCACAGAGAGGTGTTGTTAGCATGCGATAGTGGCAGGTCAACCTTGCAGTTGGGTCGCAGGCGGTGGGGATTGCCAGCCTAATCCCCCTCCATGCTGTCGCGATCCTGGCCGTGTTTACCGCAAAGCTGGCTCTCTGGGAGGTTTAGATTGGTGGAGACTGTAAACTTTGTGTGAGGTGCTGAAAGATACACACGTGAAGCCCCCTCTAAGCTGGGAGAGGCATGCGCTATGAAAACAACCAAGCGGCGTAAATCCAAACTGAGCCGACCGCAGGGCTCTGTGTATATGGAAACTGAAAATGATGATGATATTCTCCATAAAAAGCACCACAGTCCCTGGACTGTTTATAGGACTGGGTATTGTCACGAAGGGGTCAAGCAGGCAGGATATGACCAGCTGTAGTGGCGATTAATTCACTGCCATGGTGTGTGTGTGTGGTCTGTAGAATGTGACTTACGCTGTGACTAGCCTGTCTGGACTACTAGAGGGCAGTTGATGATTTAACTGAAGGCTCCGACATCAGCTATGCAGTATATGTTGAGAAGATTGCCATCTCATTGCCATCTCAGCATTCAGGGCCAATATTCTGTTTGCTTGACAATTTTCGTCTGTCATGTAGATTAGAATGTAATGGTCAAATATTTTTAATTTCAATACATTTTACAACTTAAAAAAAAATATATATATGTAATATAATATATACTGGTATTTTAAACCATTCCTGAGACATCTGGTTCAGGATTCATGATCCACACTTTGACACCCTGAGCAGTTCCACAGGCCTCAGCCCCAGTGGACTGCTGTCCTTTCCATAAGAGGCCAAAAGGTATTTACCACAGGGCTGAAAGTGAAATGGTGGGCAGAAATCTAGAAGTTAATAGGAGCCTCCTTATGGGTAGAAACCTGGGGCTGACGGAGGATGAGAAACTACAAAGGAGGGGGAGGGAGGGAGGAAGACAGAGAGGGAGGGAGGGAGAGAGAGCTCACACACCTACCTCTCTCCAAAAGGCAGTTTGAACAGCCTGGCAGGAGGGGCTTGAGGTTCGCCAGGCTGTGCTGATACCCCAGCAGTCTGGCCCTCCTCTCTCCACTCTCAAAGGGCCCTTTCATGGCCAGGGAAGCAGGCTACAGGAATGCAATGCAGCCAGCACTGATATTCAGCTGTGGATGGAAGCATGCCCTAGCTATCAATTTTGTGCACCGGAGCTGTGAATTCTTTCAGAATGGACAATAAATAGTAATTTCATTACAGTGCATTGCAAGAGTGGAACCACAATACTTTTAATTTAAAAGAAAATGTGGTAAAAAATATTTTTATTTTGTTTTGTTCTTGTCTGTACTAACAACAGATACGTTTAAAGACCTTATTTGGTCAGTTGTTGGAAGAACAGTTCTTTTTTTCTTTTTTTTTAAGCGATCTTGGCCCTTAAGTTTAATGCAGTGCTGTGGTTCCGACAGTAAATACTTCCTCTGGTCACTTCTAAACCCTCCTAATCTCTCCCTCTCTCTCTCTCGGTTGCTCCTTCTCTCTTTCTCTGTCTGCCTTTCTCTCTCGCTCCATGATTTGTCATTCATTTTGTTTTTTTCCCTACTTACTAGGATGAAATCCCCAAGTCAAATGGGTTCCATTTTAGTCTGGATCAAATCAGGGCCTATCTCATCTGAAATCCAGCTCTATGAAATGGCCTTACAGAGAGGAAGAGGGAGACCGTAGGAGGGGAAAGAGAGAGACCACACCGTAAAAGGGAGGAGGGGAACGAGGGAGACCGTAGGAGGGGAACGAGGGAGACCGTAGGAGGGGAACGAGGGAGACCGTAGGAGGGGAACGAGGGAGACCGTAGGAGGGGAACGAGGGAGACCGTAGGAGGGGAACGAGGGAGACCGTAGGAGGGGAACGAGGGAGACCGTAGGAGGGGAACGAGGGAGACCGTAGGAGGGGAACGAGGGCTGAGGGGAACGAGGGGAATGAGGGAGGATGGGAACGAGGGAGACCGTAGGAGGGGAAACGAGGGAGGAGGGGAAACGAGGGAGACCGGTGGAGGGGAAACGAGGGAGGAGGGTGGAGGGGAAACGAGGGAGGAGGGGAACGTGGGAGACCAGGGGAGGGGAACACGGGAGGAGGGGGACGCGGGAGACCGTAGGATGGGGGACGCGGGAGACCGTAGGATGGGGGACGCGGGAGACCGTAGGATGGGGGACGCAGGAGGAGGGGGACGCGGGAGACCGTAGGATGGGGGACGCGGGAGACCGTAGGATGGGGGACGCGGGAGACCGTAGGATGGGGGACGCGGGAGACCGTAGGATGGGGGACGCGGGAGACCGTAGGATGGGGAACGCGGGAGACCTAGATAGTTTGTGTGTATGTATTGGTATTGATATGTAGTGTGCCTTTTTTACATATATTTTTTTCTATATGTAGTTCTGTCCTTGAGCTGTTGTTGTCTATTTAATGTTCTGTGTTGTGTCATGGTTCATGTTTTGTGTGGACCCCAGGAAGAATAGCTGCTGCTTTTGCAACAGCTAATGGGGATCCTAATAAAATACCAAATACCCCATAATGACAAAGTGAAAATATGTATTTTGAAGCTTTTGCAAATTTATTGAAAATTAAATACAGAAATATCTAATTTACATAAGAATTCACACCCCTGACTCAATACAGCTGTGAGTTTCTGGGTAAGTCTAAGAGCTTTGCACACCTGGATTGTACAATATTTGCTCATTATTCTTTAAAAATCTTCAAGCTCTGTCAAGCTGGTTGTTGATCACTGCTAGACAGACATTTTCAGGTCTTTCCATAGATTTCCAAGCCGATTTAAGTCACTAGGCCACTCAGGAACATTCAATGTTGTCTTGGTAAGAAACTCCAGTGTATATTTGGCCTTCTGTTTTAGGTTATTGTCCTGCTGAAAGGTCAATTTGTCTCCCAGTGACTGTGGGAAAGCAGACTGAACCAGGTTTTTACCTAAGATTTTGCCTGTGCTTATAGCTGTATTGCGTTATTTTTTTAAACTCTCTAGTCCTTGCCGATGACAAGCATACCGATGACAAGCATACCCATAACATGATGCAGCCACCACCATGCTTGAACATATGCAGAGTGGTACTCATTGTGTTGTGTAGGATTTGCCCCAAACATAACACTTTGTATTCAAGACATAAAGTTAATTCCTTTGTCACATTTCTTTGCAGTTATACTTTAGTGCCTTGTTGCAAACAGGATGCATGGTCTGAAAATTCTGTTATTCTGTACAGGCTTCCTTCTTTTCACTCTGTCATTTAGTATTGTGGAGTAACTACAATGTTGTTGATCCATACTCAGTTTTCTCATATCACAGCCATTAAACTCCGTAACCGTTTTAAAGTCACAATTGGCCTCACGGTGAAATCCCTGAGTGGTTTCCTTCCTCTCAGTCAACTGATTTAGGAAGGACACCTGTATCTTTGTAGTGACTGGATGTATTGATACACCATCCAAAGGGTAATTCGTAACTTCACCATGCTCAAAGGGATATTCAATGTCTGTTTGTTTTTTTCATCTACCAATAGGTGCCCTTCTTTGCGAGGCATTGGAAAACCTCCCTGGTCTTTGTGGGTGAATCTGTGCTTGGAATTCACTGCTCAACTGTGGGACCTTACAATTATCTGTGTGTGGGATACAGAGATGAGGTTGTCATTCAAAAATCATGGTAAACACTTATTGCACAGAGTGAGTCCATGCAACTTATTATGTGATTTGTTAAGCAAATGTTTACTCCTTAAACATATTTAGGCTTGCCATAACAAAGGGGTTGAATACTTATTGACTCAAGACATTTCAGTTTGACATTTCTTTATACATTTGTACAAATGTCTAAAAACATAATTCCACTTTGACATTATGGGGTATTGTGTGTAGGCCAGTGACACAAACGTTCCATTTAATCCATTTTAAATTCAGACTGTAACACAACAACATGTGTAAAAAGTAAAGGGGTGTGAAACACTTTCTGGAGGCTCTGTAATAGTCCAATGGAGTTGACCTGAGCCTAGACATCCAATGGAGTTGACCTGAGCCTAGACATCCAATGGAGTTGACCTGAGCCTAGACATCCAATGGAGTTGACCTGAGCCTAGACATCCAATGGAGTTGACCTGAGCCTAGACATCCAATGGAGTTGACCTGAGCCTAGACATCCAATGGAGTTGACCTGAGCCTAGACATCCAATGGAGTTGACCTGAGCCTAGACATCCAATGGAGTTGACCTGAGCCTAGACATCCAATGGAGTTGACCTGAGCCTAGACATCCAATGGAGTTGACCTGAGCCTAGACATCCAATGGAGTTGACCTGAGCCTAGACATCCAATGGAGTTGACCTGAGCCTAGACATCCAATGGAGTTGACCTGAGCCTAGACTTCCAATGGTACAAAGCCTTGGCTGTTCATGAAATAATCACAATAATCACAAATGATGTATGGTGGTATAAGAAGGCTTAATACAGGCGGTTTGTATTTTCATTAGGTTTATGTTACATATCGGAGTAGATTTTTAGTCCGGTGAAAAGTCAACTGTGTATAGAAAGAAAACACCGGGATGAATGTACAACCAATCTGTTGTGTTGAGGAAGCCCTCGATCATCAGATTTGACGAATTGGCTCAATGGGGTTTGCGAGAGCAAGCCTAGACCCTGGAGGAGTCCCCAATGGCATCTCGAAGGAACATGAATGATCCCATTGCCCACAATGAGCTAGTCACTGTTCACTGTGAGAAGGAGAAGTGAAAGGGTACAGACTCTGTAAGAAAGTTGGAGAAAAAGCCCTTTTGTGTCTGTCTGTGTTTGTCTCGTATCCGGTAGCTATGTGTGTGTTTGTCTCGTTGTATGAACGTTAGCTGTGTTTGTGAGAACATGTTTGTTTAGCGTTGAGCTACTCCTCCAAAACCACTCGGTCGAATGTTTACATTAAGTCAACATCGCTTTGGACACGTTCGTTAAATGTGACAGTCTCGTTTTAAAGTTCTGCCAGGGCATCCGTGGTGTGAAATAACTCATATTTACTTTCTTAAACTTTAATTCCTTGATTCAAACAATGATTTTCTTCCCTTCAAGGGCTTTTTGATTATTGGAAGTCAGATATTTTTGGCCCTGAAAATAACTTTGTAGATCAGCAGAGAGAAATCAGTGTTTTCATATTAATGAGCTTTTTTGAGACCACAGTCTGGATTGTCGGGCTAAACCACACAACAGAATCAAGGGTGCATGGGTACAGAGGGAAATGCTCAGGCTTTTGTCCTCCTCCCTCCACACCTGCCGAGCACATGGGAGAGGTCCTGTATGGCTCAATTGGTGGAGCATGGCACTTGCAATGCCAGGGTTGTGGGTTCGATTCCCACAGGGGACTATAATGAAAAACTTCACAAATGTATGCACTCACTACTGTAAGAGATGGATCAGAATTTACAAAATGGTTACCTGGAGGAAAAGGGGAGAGGGTCATGCTTTTTCAATTTCAGTCAAGGGGAGGGTTTAGTCTTTTTGAAATCTAGTCCAGGGGAGGGTCATGTAAATTGTAATTGATGAAATTTCTATATTTTAGAACTAGTTGACTTAGGCTATATATTGATGTGTGCCCAAGGCCACTCGTATCTTATTCTCCACTGTGTGCATAATATCAATTGCGCCTAATAGGCTATTTAGTGTGGGCTCAGTCAAATGATGCATAGCCTACTTACTGTGGGAATCAAATGATTCATAGCCTATAGGTTATTTAGTGTGGCCTCATTCAAATGATTCATAGCATATAGGCTATTTTAGTGTGGGCTCAATCAAATGATTCATAGCCTATAGGCTACAAAGTGTGTGCTTGGAGAAGCAAAGAGCAAAATTATATTTATAAGATAGCTGCTGGAATGGTGTAAATTAAACTAAGCTGCAATGGATACTCCAACACTGAGCCCCGGGCCTGCTCTGCTCTTGCTGATCCAAAACGTTTTTGTATGCTGTCTAACCAATGGCTGTGCTGCGTAGGCCTACGGTGGCCATTCAGGTGGAGAGTCAAAGGTTTCTTCTGAAAATCATTTTTGATTAGGCCTCTATAGTCCAACAAAAATGCACTATCTTGCGCACAGACTAGCCTATGTTCTGTTCCGTTTGAGAAGGAGAGCGCGAAGACGAGGAGGAACGGAGGTCAACTTTGATGACTTGCTGCTACTATAATTGATTTGATTAAAAACATTGTTTCTTGCCCATGATGTATTTATCAGAGTTATTGACCTCACAATAAGCCAGATTCAAGTAATTAACATTGTGGTGCTGAAACTTGAAGCAGCAGCTGCAGCATAATCAATCAGAAATGCATAGCTCATAGTGCTGAAAGTAGGCAAATTTGAGTAGACATAATTCATTCAAACAGTCTTCGTTATAATTAGACTTTACTAACAACAAGAAAGCTTTGTGTTGGAGCCTGTTTAAGAAATAAGAGGTCGGCCTACCAATTTGAGAGAATAAATTAGGCTATAGACTGCTAAATATAAGATGAACACATAGACCTATATCTCTCTCTGTTCTTATCCTCTAATTTCGGTAATTTGTGTGGTATTCAAAAAAAGATTATGCTAATATTGGGCTTGGTCTCCCGAGTGGCGCAGCGGTATAAGGCACTGCATCACATCCGGCCGTGATTGGGAGTCCCATAGGGCAGCGCACAATTGGTCCAGGTTTGGCCGGGGTAGGCCGTCATTGTAAATAAGAATTTGTTCTTAACTGACTTACCGAGTTAAATAAAGGTTTAATAAAAAATATGTACTTTTTTTTTTATAAAAGGCTTCTTTTTTTAAAACTCAGGACTGCAAATACGATGATAAATCCATACAATGCTTTTACTATGAAGGAGATCATTCCAACCCTACTCTTGTCCACAGTGTTTCTGCGAATCCACAACCTTCTGGCCCGCAGCCCTGTGTGCTATCAACATTCCTGTGTTGCCATGTAATGCTGGCAGGATGAAGAACCCTTTCTGAAACTGCATGTCTAAGGCTCTGTTCGGTCTAAGAAGTGAGGGTAAATGGCATTTTTTTTGTCTGCTATCCACTTTGGTTTAATTATTATTTTGGGTATATGGGAGGGTCACTTATTTTTATTTTTCAAGTATTCAGGGAGGTCCGATTTCAGAGGGGTTCGATTTTCTCCATGTTATTATAAATAACGTTCACTCCCTAAGTCGCTCTGGATAAGAGCGTCTGCTAAATGACTAAAATGAGAGTGAGGGGGGTGATGGGAGTCTCACACCTCAAGCTACCACAGTCGCCACCTGTGTCCCAAATTATACCCTATATAGCATAGGGCTCTGGATAAAAGTAGTGCACTATATAGGGGAAAGGGTTTCATTTTGGGACTTAGCCGCCCGCTGTGTGTCTCTTGTACTGATTAGCTCCCAGGGAGACCTGGTAGTTACACATCGCCAACTGTGGGCCTAGATGAAATCAGTTATACGGATGGCATAACCATTACACATCGCCAACTGTGGGCCTAGATGAAAGTCTAAACGATCAGATATGGTCTCTTTTTGTTGGCTACGTTGGTCTCTAAAGACGGTAACCTCTCAGTTTCAGCGGGAAAAAGACAATTAACCATCCCTGGTAGAAATCCTTCCTTACTTCCTACCTTCCTTGAATAAATCACAGACCTGAATTGGTTAAAATCATTGGATGGTATCCTTGCGTACACTTATCCAAGCCTACTTCAATTAGAGGGTTCCATCACCATAAGGCATCCTAGTATATGTTCCATTCTCTTCAATGACCTCAGGTACTTCCAAGAAGTCTCTACTCGTACTAGCAGTTGTGAAATGCCACCATGGTTGATGACGTCATGGCGCTCACGCTTACCTCTCCCTCTCCTATCTCTTCCATTGACCCTGTGTCTCCAGAGTGCCTATGCACATCTCTGGCTTTGATTACCCACAAAGCCTTGTCTGTCTCACTTCAGTGCTCCTCCACAACGATGGCTTTATCTAAACCAGAGAAGACAGTCCTACTACTAGCACTACTACTACTACTACTACCGCTATTACTACTAGTACTACTACCACTATTACTACTACTACTACTACTATTACTACTACCACTATAACAATATGACTATTACTACCACTATTACTACTATTACTACCACCACTATTACTACTACTATTACTACCACCACTATTATTACTACCACTGGTACTACTACCACTACTACTACTATTACTACTACTGCTACTACTATTACTACTACCACTACTACTGCTATTACTACCACTACTACTACTACTACTACTACCACTACCACGACTACCACTATTGCTATTACCAATATTACTACTGCCACTATTACTACAACCACAACTACCACTGCTAGTACTACTGCTATTACTACTACCACTATTACTACCACCAATATTACTATTACTACTACTGCTATTATTGCTACTACCACTATTACTACCACTATTACTACTACCACTACTGCAACTACTACTGCTATTACTACTACCACTACTGCTACTACTACTACCACTACTGCTATTACAACTACCACAACTACTACTACTACTACTGCTATTACTACTACTACTATTACTACTACTAATTCTACTACTATTACTACTACTAATACTATTACTACTTCCAATACTACTACCACTACTACTATTACCACTACCACTGCTACTATTATTAATGCTACTTACTACTATTACTACTATTACTACTACTGTTACTACTGCTATTACTACTACCACCACTACTACTACTATTACTGCTAATACTATTTTTACTGACACTATTAATACAACTATTACTACTACCACTATTACTGCTACCACTACTATTACTACTATCCCTATTACTACCCCTATTAGTACTACTATTACTACGACTACTGCTACTACTACCATGACTATTACTACTACTATTACTACTACCAATACTACTACTACCACTATTGCTACAACTATTACTACTACCACTACTACTACTATTACTATTACTACTACCACTACTATTACTACTACTACTATTACTATTACTACTTCCACTACTACCAATACTACTACTACTATTACTACTATTACCATTACTACTACCAATGCTACTATTATTAATGCTATTTACTACTACCACTATTACTACTACTGTTACTACTGTCATTACTACTACCACCGCTACTACTACTATTACTACTAATACTATTTTAACTACCACTATTAATAAAACTATTACTACTACCACTATTACTGCTACCACTACTATTACTACTATCCCTATTACTACTACTATTACTACGACTACTGCTACTACTACCACGACTATTATTACTACTACTACTACCACTATTACTACTACTACTACTACTACTACTACTATTACTACTACTACTACCACTATTGCTACAACTATTACCACTATCACCACTACCACCTATACTGTTACTACTACTATTACTATTACAACTACCACTGCTACTACTACTACTATTACTGCTACCGATACTACTGCTACTTACTACTACTATTTACTATTACTACTACCAATATTACTATTAATACTACTGTTAATACTGCTATTACCACTACCACCGCCACTACTACTATTACTCCTACCACTATTACTACTACCGCTACTATTACCACTACCCCTATTACTACTACTATAACTACGACTATTGCTACTACTACCACTACTACTACTGTTACTACTACTACTACCATTATTACTACTGCTATACTACTATTATTACCACTACTACTACTACTACTACTATTACTACTACCACTATTACTAAAACTACTACTACTATCACTACTACTACTGCTACTATCACCACTACTACTACTAATATTACCACTACTGCTATTATTACTACTACTACTATTACTACGAATATTGCAACTACTACTGATATTACTACTACCACCACCACTACTACTGTTACTGCTACTACTACTATTACTACTACCACTACTACTGCTATTACTACTACCACTATTACTACTACTATTAGTACTACCACTCCGACCTCTATTATTATTACTACTACCACTATTATTACTACCATTATTACTACTACGATACTACTATTATTACCGCTACTACTACTATTACTACTACCACTATTACTAGAACTACTACTACTATCACTACTACTACTACTACTACTATCACTACTGCTACTATTACTGCTGCTACTACTGCTATCACTACTATCACTGCTACTATCACTACTACTACTACCACTACCACTACTACTACTCTACTACTATTACTACTACTATCACCACTGCTGCTACTACTACTATCACTGCTACTATCACTACTACTACTACTGTTATCACTACTGCAACTATTACTGCTGCTACTACTACTATCACTGCTACTATCACTACTACTACTACTGTTATCACTACTGCAACTATTACTGCTGCTACTACTACTACTACTACTATTACTGCTACTACTACCATCACTACTATTACTACTACTGCTACTACTACTATCACTACTATTACTACTACTATTATTACTACTACTACTATTATTACTACTGCTACTAATGTCACTACTACTACTAGTATTACTATTACTACTGCTCACTACTACTACTACTACTACTACTAATCCCATTTTGGCTACTCACAGTCCCCCGTAATGATTGTGTTTTCTTAACAGCTTACATGAATCCCATTGTATGGCAATATCTGGTTGGGATTTACTCAATACGTTGTTAATATGAGGGTATTGAAAGGGCAGTAGGATTTGATAAGTGTAAAGGCATAGACACACCGGTCAAGAGTACTTAGCACCTCCGAACAGAGTGCAGGCCGTAATCTGCAAACCGATTGTACTTGTAACAACGGGTGAAAATGTAGGCAAGGTGGTCCCTAAAACACAGTGCCGAAAGAACGGCAGATCATCATTCTGCATGTTTTTATTTTTTCATCTTTAAATTGCCCGTTGGTTGGTTGTGGATCTGGAATGGTGCGAAGCTGTCCAGCTAATTTCCTAACTGTGCCTTCCTTCAAACTCTTAACATCTAAGTGCCCCATTCAATCACATCCTGTGTGTGGACATTTACAGAGGGAGGCCAAACAACTTGTTCCCTGTGCTTTGAGAGAGTGTGTCTGAATTAATAACAAGACTGGCTCCTTTGTGTTTTACATAAAGAATTACACTGAATTTACACTGAATTAATTTACATAGGTATCACATGAATCCAAACACGCAGCACAAGAGTGGAACTCTAGATCTTGACTTTCACTTGTGGATCACCTTTCATTTGGTGGTCATCCATCCATAACCAAATATGGTACCAGTGGACAGACACAATGTACAGACAGAGCATCATACCTGGCCAGAGGTGAGAGAGACTAGCCAAGTGTAGTCAGTCCTCAGGTCTTACTGGTTTCATGTGTGGAATCTACATTATCAGCCTGGTTGGCAGCTTAGCATCTGTTTTTCGCTTCTGCCAAGTCTTCACCAAATTCCGATCCATAGACCTGTATTTTAGGACTTGGATTCATAACAGGAAGTCTGACAGTCTCGGTTTCACCTTTTCACCTCCCTTATGAGACCGACTTTCGGTTTTCGCTATCTGTCAAAGTACGATCTGAGGTTTTTATGCAGTGATTAACTGGAAACATGGTCAAATAGGTCTGATGGAAATCTAAAAGCTCTGTACCCATATGACACTTTGGTAGCACAATGGTTGTGAAACAGAATCTGTAAACGTGTAGTCACTGGTGTGAGAAATGAAGCTGCTTGTCTTTTAGCATAGGGGCGCTGAGTCCTAATCAGACCCACATTGGAGCGGGCTCAAGGGTTTGAAGTGGCAGAGATGTGGGTCTCAGCCAGAGGGCATACCAGAAGTGTGTGTGTGTGTGTGTGTGTGTGTGTGTGTGTGTGTGTGTGTGTGTTTCATTCTGTCTACCAGCAGCCCCATAAGCCCCTAGGCAACCTCCACAGAGTAGTTCAGACAGTGCTATCCCAGTCCCAATAACCCTCTGTCCTGACAAACAGATCTGGGGTCAGCTCCTCTAATGCCAGTCTTTTGAGCTTTACAACAAAACTGGCCTTGGACCAGTTTCTAAGGGCAAAATAAACCCACAATGCAAATGTTAGATCTATCTATTACAGATTAGGAAAGGCATACTGTAAGTAGGCCTAAGAAACACCACCGGTCTCTAGTTACTGTCAACTTGCATTTATGGGGTTATTGTGTTTTTCTGGCTGTTCTGGCGGTCAGCGCCATTGTGTTTTGCTGTTTTCCAAGTTTCCCCGGATGTTGTGGTACTTGAGGTCTGTTTTGCAGATGGTTTAGCCATGTTGATTATGGTTTACACCATCCGCACACTACTATTTTAGCGTTTCAGTCGAGTCATACGTTGCACAATGTGTTGCAACTGGCTGTTTGCAGAGTAATTTCATTTTGCCATGTATGACTTTCAGATGTGTAGAAATTGAGGGTTTTCAGAATTTCATTTCATATCATTTAATTTGGGTTACTGACAGCTAGCACTGAACCTTTTGTCCTTAAGTTCATTGTAAAATAATTACATGATGTGATAAACTGGATTCCTATAATCCCCATAGCTATTTACTCCTCTAGACATCACAGCCCAAGACACATGATGATTCCAGAGCATTTACGTTTTTTGGATGAGTTGCAGAATTGTTTATTACAAGCTTCTTTGTAGGTCTGGGCGGTATACCGTATATTCCGATATACCGGTATTGATGCACAGACCGGTTTGGGCTTTTACTTCACCCTTTAATGCTATTTGAATGTTTTGGTTTATTAAATGTGTTACGCCGTGTGTAACGACCATTTTTATAGTTTACTTCCCTACTTGAGTCATCTCTCTCAGCTCTCTCTCTATGCTGCTTTCAACACAGAACTAGCTCCGCCCCCTGACACTCAAGGAGCGCATTTGTTGTTCCTCGACTACGAGACACTTGCGTTCAGTCTGCATGGTCAATGCAGCACATGCAACAATGTTGATAACAACGATGCTGTTTTCACTTTGCTTCTTAATATAAATCAACTAGCGTTCTATAATTACACTATCAGCTTGTGTTTCTTACATCTGCAAACAGCTAGCTTGTCTTTTCTTAGCAAGTTGGGCCTAAATCTTGTTAGCTGCTAATTGTTAGCCACTAATGCTAATGGCTAGCTAGCTAATAAATGTACTGAGTAAAGAGCAAACGTAATTAGCAATACATCCTGATACTATAAGTGATGGTGTAGACCTAAATCAGCATGTTTTTTGTGCCACAGTATCTTCTAAATCAAAGAGGAATACGTGAAGCAAGAATATGTTAGCTATGAAGTAACAAAGAAAAACAGAAAACATTCAATGTAGCCAAGAATTATAGGGTCCCCTAGGAAACACTTGTCAACACTTTGGTTCCTACCCTGTCACAATAACTCCTCCCTGGCATTTTCATTCATTGTCATCTCAAACAACACCGTATTATAAGTGCCCACTAATATATTCTAACGATCATTATATTGCCATGATTTCAACAGTTCACCCAAGTGTTTTGCTGTAAATCGCAAGTGAAATCGCAATTGCAACATTTGGTTAAAAATAAAGCCTAGATTGTTTGCCCATGTTCTGCAGCCCTACGTGGCAGTGTGGAAATAATCTCAAGTGAGTGTAGAAATTGATGAAAATGCCACAAAAATATATTTTGGGTTGAAGTTGAATTGAACAGTATAAAAACAATCAGAATGGAGGAAGACCCATTTGAAATCACTTAGGGTCACGCACTACTCATAAAGCAAATGTATAACTTTTATTATTCAAAAACATAAAATACGTTACATACCGTCCAATTAAAAAAAAAAAAATTAAAAAAATACTGTGCTATGATTTTTTTGGGCCATATCGCCCAGCCCTACTTCTTTGTAAATGTCTCTCTCTTGCTCTACCCTTTAGTTACAGTATAAGAATGATGGTACCGGCGGTGCACGAGAACCAGAGTTTTGACATGGATGACTTTGTTTAGACATAAAAAAGCTGTTGTTTTGAACCCCCAGCACCCACTCCACAATGAAGCATATTCCAAGTACAAGCCTTGCCTGGCCCCTCCCTTTTTGATGGGGTTTTGTGGAACTTTGGAAGGAAATGCAAGTCGAACAAAATCAAAAGCGACCACACTTATAAAAAACTGGAAGGTAATTTAGTAATTTCCATATGGATCTGCCAAGGGCCTGAGTGTGTAAAGTAAGCCATAAAAAAAATCTCCCCAGACGGGGAACATTAGCAGCAGAATGGGACTGTGACCCGTGGCTGTTCATTGTCAAGTCCCCTGGCTCCGTCCCTCCCCTTTCGGGAGAAACTTGACGACGCACACTTTTAGTTTCTGGAAGCCTTGCAGTTTCACCCGGTTGGTGGTTTATGGAAGCTATGCCTTTATGGAAATGTATATAATCGGATCTACCCTTCATTCCCTATGCACTAGAGGGAGTCAAGCCCCCCCCCCCCCCCCCATTCTCCCCCGGTATCCTTGTTTGTTGTTTGTGTCCCAAATGGCGCCCTAGTCCCTACATAGGGCACTCTTTTTTTCCCCTTTTTTTTTTTTTTTTTTAAACTTGAGCCCTATGTGCCCTAGTCAAAAGTAGTGCACTATATAGGGTATAGGGTGCCAGTTGGGAGCACGTTTGTTTTGACTCATTTACTTTCCCAGTGTCCTGCGGTGTTAGCAGGTTAGAGGTTTTAGTCATGAATCTTGTTCTGGAAGCAGCACTGCAGTGTGGTCACTAGCTGGCACAGCCACAAGGTCATAAAATCAGATTTTAACCTTAACCACTTTGCTTATCCTAATGCATAACCCTAACCTTATATTAAGACCAAAAATCAACAACAACAAAAAATCATGAATTATTATAGACAATGTTGACTTTGCAGCTGGCCTATCAAAGGGGAAATTGCTCAGTTCTGCCTCCAGGACAAGACTCATGATAATAAACGTCAACCTGTATGGTGTTAGGGGGGTTCCCATGTTATTTATGACAGTGTGAAGTCCTAAAGTCAACAGCACTGCTCAGAGACTGCTTCTCTTCAAGCTATACCAACTCATTCTTTGTGCTATGCAGACAATGGGCATGACTGATACCGTATGTTCTAAAAAAGACTACTAAATGTGCCTGATTTTCCTATCTCAGATCTCTCAATTGTACACTTGATAAGAAAGCATTGATGACAGGATTAAGCATTTTTAGAATTACTCAAACAATTCCTGTTTCACCTCAAGTATCCTTCTATATAGGCTATAAATACCATTTGTTTTGGTTACCTATTACACAGAGAATAGGACTTTTCATTATAACCTAAAGGCTAATAACAAGAAAAGCTGTCTTGTCTTTGTCTTTCACGAAGAACAGGGGGTTGGGGCTGAGTATGTTGTGAAAAGGACTGGAGGAAATGGTAAAAGAAAAGCAGTTTTGTGCATCTGAGCGCTTGGTCTAAACTCTTGTTTCAAGCCCCCTCCAATAGCAGCTAGCTACCACAGCTGTACAGTGAAGCTGTTGTCATTCCAGGGCCCTAAAAAGTAAGAGCCCCCCTCGGGGCTTCGTCGACACTGTCTGAGGCAAATTACTCCTCAGCTTCCTGCCTATGACACAACACTCCTATTAGCGTTTAGTGCTTGTGCAAACCCCCTGCTGCCCCTTCCAAGAATGTTAAAAGAAGAAAGTGCCCTAAAAAAGAAAAAAGGGGAAAACGATGTTGTTCGACACAAGTTGTCTCTCACAGCTCAGAAAAAAAGCTATTTTAACACGGCAACCAACCACATACCGGTATGGATTTTTAGAATACAGTCTATGTTGATACAGTGCAACAAAACAAATTTAGTTCTACAAATTGGACTACTTCACTGTCGGTTTTGTCTTAGTTTGGTTGAGTATAAAACCATCAGAATGGAGAAAGCAATTAAAACCACTTAGACATCATGTGTTGCCATCTTAGGGTTATGCACTACTCATTAAACATTATTTAGAACTTTTACTATTCAGAAACATAAAATACAGTCAAAAAAATATGACTAATATCGTAATGTGATATTTTGGCCACATAGTCTAGCCTTATTTTCTTGTGAATACTTTTTTTTATCTGTTGAGTTTCAAGAAATCCACTAGTGGACAAGGATATCCATGAGCAGTCTTGTGTCACTAACTAATCAAATCAAATTGTATTTGTCACATGCGCCCGAAAACAACAGGTGTAGACCTTACAGGGAAATGCAAACTTAAAAGACCAACAATGCTTTAACACATTTTTATTTTATCTTAAGTAAAAAATAGATAAGTAGAAAAATTTAAAATAACAAATAATTTAACAGCAGCAGTAAAATAACAATAGCGAGGCTATATACAGGGGGGTACCGGTACAGAGTTAATGTGCGGGGGCACCGGTTAGTCGAGGTAATTGAGGTAATATGTACATGTAGGAAGAACTAGATGCTATTTTTGTGTTGGTCAAGGCTAAGCTTGGCCTCACAGGGCTCAATTATCTCCTTAAATTAGAAAAGTGAGTTTACGATGAAATGACTTTACCTTGTATTGGTATTGACGCAAGTGATCAACCTATTGGGGAACCTGCAGTTCATAGTCATGCATTATTCGTCTCTGGTCTCCGTTTCTCAATTCTGACAGGCTCGGGACTGACTGCATGTGATTTACGGCTTGGCCCATTTGGCCCAGAACAGATGGGGAGAGAGTCCCTCGGGGGCCTAAGCACAGTCCATAAAGGAAACATGAAATAATTATTACTGGCAATGCAACTTTGGAGCCAGCAGCAGGACTTATTCTACCTACATACCTACACTATATTTTGGTAGAGGGAGGGCACGCACGACTCAAACTGTTTTGGAATAAGATACATCAAAATGGCTTAATGTGGGTCCCTCTAGCTAGCAGATATATTTTCCATCGGGCTTAATACAGGGGGATCTGTTTGGCATTAGTAGGGCCATGTGGCCATCCTCTTCTGTTTACAGCAAGGGACTGCTGTGATCTTGCAGCCACAGGCGTGTTTGGCAGCCCGCTTCCCCTGAGATTAGATGTACTAGTGTTTTATTCCCCAAAGATTTCAGACCGAAGGAGGACCATGTACATGACATACACAGACCTGGAGGCCCTCATCGTTCCTTAGCCTGGGCCACTAATGTAGGACCCAGCCGACCCACATGACTCACTATCAGTTTATTTTAGTTGACTAGACGCTAGGGAGAGAAGTACTATTTTAAAAGTAGAACTGGTTGTTCAAGGCTTATATTACACTGTGAGAAAGAAGAGTGAATTTAATTTCAAGTTCCTCTTGTGTTTTTTCTGTAGTGGAAGATTTTAGAAGGTTGGTTGTGGTGGGATGGCGCCAGGCTAGGTGGCAGCTGTCTGTGCAACCATAACAGTCACACACACACATACACACAACCCGCTTTGCCGTGTGTATGTGTGTGCGTGCACGCATGCCGCCCAACATCTTACTTCCAGCTGTGTTGTGGAAGTTGCCCCACAACACGCCAGCCTTACTTCCTGTGTTGTGTAAGTTGTGCTCGGGAGGAAGCGTGCTAGTACACTTGGCCCATCCCTACAGGGCAATAGTTCCCCATCAACACTCTGGAAGTGATAAAGACTGGGGAGGCTGCTCTGTAGCGCTCACCTGGGAGTGAAAACCTGCCACAGCAAGTTATGCCCTGACTGGAGAAACTCCTTCACTGCTGCACGTTTGTCTCAAGCTGGCTTCCTTGTCAACAGGTACACAGGGTAATCACTTTACAGTTGGTGTTTTATTTACCATTAGAGTAAAAAACCCAGTCATGGGTTCTTTCTACATCTGTTGACTGTCTACATCTGTCCACATCTGTGAATAGTACATCTGTTGACTGTCTACATCTGTCCACATCTGTGAATAGTACATCTGTTGACTGTCTACATCTGTCTACAACTGTTGACTGTCTACATCTGTCTACAACTGTTGACTGTCTACATCTGTCTACAACTGTTGACTGTCTACATCTGTCTACAACTGTTGACTGTCTACATCTGTCTACAACTGTTGACTGTCTACATCTGTCTACATATGTCTACATCTGTTGACTGGTTACATCTGACTGTCTATATCTGGCTACATATGTCTACATCTGTTGACTGGCTACATATGTCTACATCTGTTGACTGGCTACATATGTCTACATCTGTTGACTGGCTACATCTGTTGACCGTCTACATCTCACTACATCTGTTGACTGTCTACAAATGACTGTCTACATCTGACTGTCTACATCTGTTGACTCTCTACATCTGTCTACATCTGACTGTCTACACCTGTTGACTGTCTACACCTGTCTACATCTGACTGTCTACATCTGGCTACATATGTCTACATCTGTTGACTGGCTACATCTGTTGACCGTCTACATCTCACTACATCTGTCTGTCTACATTTGGCTACATCTGACTGTCTACAAATGACTGTCGACATCTGATTGTCTACATCTGTTTGTCTACATATGTTGACTGTCTACATCTGTCTACAACTGTTGACTGTCTACATCTGTCTACAACTGTTGACTGTCTACATCTGTCTACAACTGTTGACTGTCTACATCTGTCTACAACTGTTGACTGTCTACATCTGTCTACAACTGTTGACTGTCTACATCTGTCTACATCTGTTGACTGTCTACATCTGGCTACATCTGTCTACACCTGTTGACTGGCTACACCTGTCTACACCTGTTGACTGTCTACACCTGTCTACATCTGTTGACTGTCTACATCTGGCTACATATGTCTACATCTGTTGACTGGCTACATCTGACTGTCTACATCTTTCTACATTGGTTGACTGGCTACATCTGTTGACTGGCTACATCTGTTGACTGTCTACATCTGGCTATATCTGTCTACATCTGACTGTCTACACCTGGCTACATATGTTGACTGTCTACATCTGTTGACTGTCTACATCTGTCTACATCTGTTGACTGTCTACATCTGGCTACATATGTCTACATCTGTTGACTGGCTGAATCTTTTGACTGTCTACATCTGGCTACATATGTCTACATCTGTTGACTGGCTGAATCTTTTGACTGTCTACACCTGTCTACATCTGACTGTCTACATCTGGCTACATATGTCTACATCTGTTGACTGGCTACATCTGTCTACATCTGACTGTCTACACCTGGCTACATATGTTGACTGTCTATCTGTTGACTGGCTACACCTGTCTACACCTGTTGACTGGCTACACCTGTCTACATCTGACTGTCTACATCTGTCGACAGTTGTTGACTGTCTACACCTGTTGACTGGCTGCATCTGTTGACTGTCTACATTTCACTACATCTGTTGACTGGCTACATTTGGCTACATCTGACTGTCTACAAATGACTGTCTACAAATGACTGTCGACATCTGTTGACTGTCTACACCTGTCTACATCTGTTGACTGGCTACATCTGTTGACCGTCTACATCTCACTACATCTGTTGACTGTCTACATTTGGCTACATCTGTTGACTGTCTACAAATGACTGTCTACAATTGATTGTCTACATCTGTTGACTGTCTACATCTTTCTACATTGGTTGACTGTCTACATCTGTTGACTGTCTACATCTGGCTACATCTGTTGACTGGCTACATCTGTCTACATCTGACTGTCTACACCTGGCTACATATGTTGACTGTCTACATCTGTTGACTGGCTACATCTGGCTACATATGTCTACATCTGTTGACTGGCTGAATCTGACTGTCTACACCTGTCTACATCTGTTGACTGTCTACATCTGGCTACATATGTCTACATCTGTTGACTGGCTACATCTGTCTACATATGTTGACTGTCTATCTGCTGACTGTCTACATCTGTCTACATCTGTTGACTGTCTACATCTGGCTACATATGTCTACATCTGTTGACTGGCTACATCTGACTGTCTACATCTTTCTACATTGGTTGACTGTCTACATCTGTTGACTGGCTACATCTGTTGACTGTCTACATCTGGCTATATCTGTCTACATCTGACTGTCTACATTTGGCTACATCTGTTGACTGTCTACAAATGACTGTCGACATCTGACTGTCTACAAATGACTGTCTACAATTGATTGTCTACATCTGTTGACTGTCTACATCTTTCTACATTGGTTGACTGTCTACATCTGTTGACTGGCTACATCTGACTGTCTACATCTGGCTACATCTGTTGACTGGCTACATCTGTCTACATCTGACTGTCTACACCTGGCTACATATGTTGACTGTCTATCTGTTGACTGGCTACACCTGTCTACACCTGTTGACTGGCTACACCTGTCTACATCTGACTGTCTACATCTGTCGACAGTTGTTGACTGTCTACACCTGTTGACTGGCTGCATCTGTTGACTGTCTACATTTCACTACATCTGTTGACTGGCTACATTTGGCTACATCTGACTGTCTACAAATGACTGTCTACAAATGACTGTCGACATCTGTTGACTGTCTACACCTGTCTACATCTGTTGACTGGCTACATCTGTTGACCGTCTACATCTCACTACATCTGACTGTCTACATTTGGCTACATCTGTTGACTGTCTACAAATGACTGTCTACAATTGATTGTCTACATCTGTTGACTGTCTACATCTTTCTACATTGGTTGACTGTCTACATCTGTTGACTGTCTACATCTGGCTACATCTGTTGACTGGCTACATCTGTCTACATCTGACTGTCTACACCTGGCTACATATGTTGACTGTCTACATCTGTTGACTGGCTACATCTGGCTACATATGTCTACATCTGTTGACTGGCTGAATCTGACTGTCTACACCTGTCTACATCTGTTGACTGTCTACATCTGGCTACATATGTCTACATCTGTTGACTGGCTACATCTGTCTACATATGTTGACTGTCTATCTGCTGACTGTCTACATCTGTCTACATCTGTTGACTGTCTACATCTGGCTACATATGTCTACATCTGTTGACTGGCTACATCTGACTGTCTACATCTTTCTACATTGGTTGACTGTCTACATCTGTTGACTGGCTACATCTGTTGACTGTCTACATCTGGCTATATCTGTCTACATCTGACTGTCTACATTTGGCTACATCTGTTGACTGTCTACAAATGACTGTCGACATCTGACTGTCTACAAATGACTGTCTACAATTGATTGTCTACATCTGTTGACTGTCTACATCTTTCTACATTGGTTGACTGTCTACATCTGTTGACTGGCTACATCTGACTGTCTACATCTGGCTACATCTGTTGACTGGCTACATCTGTCTACATCTGACTGTCTACACCTGGCTACATATGTTGACTGTCTACATCTGTTGACTGGCTACATCTGGCTACATATGTCTACATCTGTTGACTGGCTGAATCTGACTGTCTACACCTGTCTACATCTGTTGACTGTCTACATCTGGCTACATATGTCTACATCTGTTGACTGGCTACATCTGTCTACATATGTTGACTGTCTATATCTGTTGACCGTCTACATCTCACTACATCTGTTGACTGTCTACATTTGGCTACATCTGTTGACTGTCTACAAATGACTGTCGACATCTGACTGTCTACATCTGTTGACTCTCTACATCTGTCTACACCTGTTGACTGTCTACACCTGTCTACATCTGTTGACTGGCTACATATGTCTACATCTGTTGACTGGCTACATCTGTTGACCGTCTACATCTCACTACATCTGTTGACTGTCTACATTTGGCTACATCTGTTGACTGTCTACAAATGACTGTCTACAAATGACTGTCTACAATTGATTGTCTACATCTGTTGACTGTACATCTGTTGACTGTCTACATCTGTTGACTGTCTACATCTGTTGACTCTCTACATCTGTTGACTGTTTACATCTGTTGACTGTCTACACCTGTTGACTGTCTACATCTGGCTACATATGTCTACATCTTTTGACTGTCTACATCTGTTGACTCTCTACATCTGTCTACATCTGACTGTCTACACCTGTTGACTGTCTACATCTGGCTACATATGTCTACATCTTTTGACTGGCTACATCTGACTGTCTACATCTATCTACATTGGTTGACTGTCTACTTCTGTTTACATCTGTTGACTGTCTACATCTGACTCTCTACATCTTTTGACTGTCTACATCTGACTGTCTACATCTGTTGACTCTCTACATCTGTCTACATCTGTTGACTGTCTACACCTGTCTACACCTGTTGACTGTCTACATCTGGCTACATATGTCTACATCTTTTGACTGTCAACATCTTTTGACTGTCTACATCTTTTGACTGTCTACATCAGTTGACTGTCTACATCTGTTGACTGTCTACATCTGACTCTCTACATCTGACTCTCTACATCTGACTCTCTACATCTGTTGACTGTCTACACCTGTTGACTGTCTACATCTGGCTACATATGTCTACATCTTTTGACTGGCTACATCTGACTGTCTACATCTATCTACATTGGTTGACTGTCTACATCTGGCTACAGCTGTTGACTGGCTACATCTGGCTACAGCTGTTGACTGGCTACATCTGGCTACAGCTGTTGACTGGCTACATCTGGCTACAGCTGTTGACTGGCTACATCTGGCTACAGCTGTTGACTGGCTACATCTGGCTACAGCTGTTGACTGGCTACATCTGGCTACAGCTGTTGACTGGCTACATCTGGCTACAGCTGTTGACTGGCTACATCTGGCTACAGCTGTTGACTGGCTACATCTGGCTACAGCTGTTGACTGTCTACATCTGTTGACTGGCTACATCTGTTGACTGGCTACATCTGTTGACTCTCTACATCTGTTGACTCTCTACATCTGTTGACTCTCTACATCTGTTGACTGTCTACATCTGTTGACTGTCTACATCTGGCTACATATGTCTACATCTTTTGACTGTCTACATCTGTTGACTGTCTACATCTGTTGACTCTCTACATATGTCTACATCTGTTGACTGTCTACACCTGTTGACTGTCTACATCTGGCTACATATGTCTACATCTTTTGACTGGCTACATCTGACTGTCTACATCTGTTGACTGTCTACATCTCACTACATCTGTTGACTGTCTACATTTGGCTACATCTGTTGACTGCCTACAAATGACTGTCGACATCTGACTGTCTACAAATGACTGTCTACAATTGATTGTCTACATCTGTTGACTGTCTACATCTGTTGACTGTACATCTGACTGTCTACATCTGACTCTCTACATCTGACTCTCTACATCTGTTGACTCTACATATGTTGACTGTTTACATCTGACTGTCTACATCTGTCTACATCTGTTGACTCTCTACATCTGTCTACACCTGTTGACTGTCTACATCTGGCTACATATGTCTACATCTTTTGACTGTCTACATCAGTTGACTGTCTACATCTGTTGACTGTCTACATCTGTTGACTGTCTACATCAGTTGACTGTCTACATCTGGCTACAGCTGTTGACTGGCTACATCTGGCTACAGCTGTTGACTGGCTACATCTGACTGTCTACATCTGTTGACTCTCTACATCTGTCTACATCTGTTGACCTGTCTACATCTGTTGACCTGTCTACACCTGTTGACCTGTCTACACCTGTTGACTGTCTACATCTGGCTACATATGTCTACATCTTTTGACTGTCTACATCTGACTGTCTACATCTGACTCTCTACATCTGTCTACATCTGTTGACTGTCTACACCTGTTGACTGTCTACATCTGGCTACATATGTCTACATCTTTTGACTGGCTACATCTGACTGTCTACATCTATCTACATTGGTTGACTGTCTACTTCTGTTTACATCTGTTGACTGTCTACATCTGTCTACATCTGACTGTCTACATCTGTTGACTCTCTACATCTGTCTACATCTGTTGACTGTCTACATCTGTTGACTGTCTACACCTGTCTACACCTGTTGACTGTCTACATCTGGCTACATATGTCTACATCTTTTGACTGTCTACATCTGACTGTCTACATCAGTTGACTGTCTACATCTGTTGACTGTCTACATCTGTTGACTGTCTACATCTGTTGACTGTCTACATCTGTTGACTGTCTACATCTGGCTACAGCTGTTGACTGGCTACAGCTGTTGACTGTCTACATCTCACTACATCTGTTGACTGTCTACATTTGGCTACATCTGTTGACTGCCTACAAATGACTGTCGACATCTGACTGTCTACAAATGACTGTCTACAATTGATTGTCTACATCTGTTGACTGTCTACATCTGACTGTACATCTGACTGTCTACATCTGTTGACTGTACATCTGACTCTCTACATCTGACTCTCTACATCTGTTGACTCTCTACATATGTTGACTGTTTACATCTGACTGTCTACATCTGTCTACATCTGTTGACTGTCTACATCTGTTGACTGTCTACACCTGTCTACACCTGTTGACTGTCTACATCTGGCTACATATGTCTACATCTTTTGACTGTCTACATCTGACTGTCTACATCTGTTGACTCTCTACATCTGTCTACATCTGTTGACTGTCTACATCTGTTGACTGTCTACACCTGTCTACACCTGTTGACTGTCTACATCTGGCTACATATGTCTACATCTTTTGACTGTCTACATCTATCTACATTGGTTGACTGTCTACATCTGTTGACTGGCTACATCTGGCTACAGCTGTTGACTGGCTACATCTGGCTACAGCTGTTGACTGGCTACATCTGGCTACAGCTGTTGACTGGCTACATCTGGCTACAGCTGTTGACTGGCTACATCTGGCTACAGCTGTTGACTGGCTACATCTGGCTACAGCTGTACATTTGTTGACTGTCTTCATCTGGCTACATCTGACTCTCTACATCTGTTGACTGGCTACATCTGTTGACTCTCTACATCTGTTGACTCTCTACATCTGGCTACATATGTCTACATCTTTTGACTGTCTACATCTGACTGTCTACATCTGTTGACTCTCTACATCTGTCTACATCTGTTGACTGTCTACACCTGTTGACTGTCTACATCTGGCTACATATGTCTACATCTTTTGACTGGCTACATCTGACTGTCTACATCTATCTACATTGGTTGACTGTCTACTTCTGTTTACATCTGTTGACTGTCTACATCTGTCTACATCTGACTGTCTACATCTGTTGACTCTCTACATCTGTCTACATCTGTTGACTGTCTACATCTGTTGACTGTCTACACCTGTCTACACCTGTTGACTGTCTACATCTGGCTACATATGTCTACATCTTTTGACTGTCTACATCTGACTGTCTACATCAGTTGACTGTCTACATCTGTTGACTGTCTACACCTGTCTACACCTGTTGACTGTCTACATCTGGCTACATATGTCTACATCTTTTGACTGTCTACATCTGACTGTCTACATCTGTTGACTGTCTACATCTGTTGACTGTCTACATCTGTTGACTGTCTACATCTGTTGACTGTCTACATCTGTCTACATCTGACTGTCTACATCTGTTGACTCTCTACATCTGTCTACATCTGTTGACTGTCTACATCTGTTGACTGTCTACACCTGTCTACACCTGTTGACTGTCTACATCTGGCTACATATGTCTACATCTTTTGACTGTCTACATCTGACTGTCTACATCAGTTGACTGTCTACATCTGTTGACTGTCTACACCTGTCTACACCTGTTGACTGTCTACATCTGGCTACATATGTCTACATCTTTTGACTGTCTACATCTGACTGTCTACATCTGTTGACTGTCTACATCTGTTGACTGTCTACATCTGTTGACTGTCTACATCTGTTGACTGTCTACATCAGTTGACTGTCTACATCTGTTGACTGTCTACATCTGGCTACAGCTGTTGACTGGCTACAGCTGTTGACTGTCTACATCTCACTACATCTGTTGACTGTCTACATTTGGCTACATCTGTTGACTGCCTACAAATGACTGTCGACATCTGACTGTCTACAAATGACTGTCTACAATTGATTGTCTACATCTGTTGACTGTCTACATCTGACTGTACATCTGACTGTCTACATCTGTTGACTCTCTACATCTGTCTACATCTGTTGACTGTCTACATCTGTTGACTGTCTACACCTGTCTACACCTGTTGACTGTCTACATCTGGCTACATATGTCTACATCTTTTGACTGTCTACATCTGACTGTCTACATCTGTTGACTCTCTACATCTGTCTACATCTGTTGACTGTCTACATCTGTTGACTGTCTACACCTGTCTACACCTGTTGACTGTCTACATCTGGCTACATATGTCTACATCTTTTGACTGTCTACATCTATCTACATTGGTTGACTGTCTACATCTGTTGACTGGCTACATCTGGCTACAGCTGTTGACTGGCTACATCTGGCTACAGCTGTTGACTGGCTACATCTGGCTACAGCTGTTGACTGGCTACATCTGGCTACAGCTGTTGACTGGCTACAATTAACTGTCTACATCTGTACATTTGTTGACTGTCTTCATCTGTCTACATCTGACTCTCTACATCTGTCTACACCTGTTGACTGTCTACATCTGGCTACATATGTCTACATCTTTTGACTGTCTACATCTGACTGTCTACATCAGTTGACTGTCTACATCTGTTGACTGTCTACATCTGTTGACTGTCTACATCAGTTGACTGTCTACATCTGGCTACAGCTGTTGACTGGCTACATCTGGCTACAGCTGTTGACTGGCTACATCTGGCTACAGCTGTTGACTGTCTACATCTGACTGTCTACATCTGTTGACTCTCTACATCTGTCTACATCTGTTGACCTGTCTACATCTGTTGACCTGTCTACACCTGTTGACCTGTCTACACCTGTTGACTGTCTACATCTGGCTACATATGTCTACATCTTTTGACTGTCTACATCTGACTGTCTACATCTGTTGACTCTCTACATCTGTCTACATCTGTTGACTGTCTACACCTGTTGACTGTCTACATCTGGCTACATATGTCTACATCTTTTGACTGGCTACATCTGACTGTCTACATCTATCTACATTGGTTGACTGTCTACTTCTGTTTACATCTGTTGACTGTCTACATCTGTCTACATCTGACTGTCTACATCTGTTGACTCTCTACATCTGTCTACATCTGTTGACTGTCTACATCTGTTGACTGTCTACACCTGTCTACACCTGTTGACTGTCTACATCTGGCTACATATGTCTACATCTTTTGACTGTCTACATCTGACTGTCTACATCAGTTGACTGTCTACATCTGTTGACTGTCTACATCTGTTGACTGTCTACATCTGTTGACTGTCTACATCTGTTGACTGTCTACATCTGGCTACAGCTGTTGACTGGCTACAGCTGTTGACTGTCTACATCTCACTACATCTGTTGACTGTACATTTGGCTACATCTGTTGACTGCCTACAAATGACTGTCGACATCTGACTGTCTACAAATGACTGTCTACAATTGATTGTCTACATCTGTTGACTGTCTACATCTGACTGTACATCTGACTGTCTACATCTGTTGACTGTACATCTGACTCTCTACATCTGACTCTCTACATCTGTTGACTCTCTACATATGTTGACTGTTTACATCTGACTGTCTACATCTGTCTACATCTGTTGACTGTCTACATCTGTTGACTGTCTACACCTGTCTACACCTGTTGACTGTCTACATCTGGCTACATATGTCTACATCTTTTGACTGTCTACATCTGACTGTCTACATCTGTTGACTCTCTACATCTGTCTACATCTGTTGACTGTCTACATCTGTTGACTGTCTACACCTGTCTACACCTGTTGACTGTCTACATCTGGCTACATATGTCTACATCTTTTGACTGTCTACATCTATCTACATTGGTTGACTGTCTACATCTGTTGACTGGCTACATCTGGCTACAGCTGTTGACTGGCTACATCTGGCTACAGCTGTTGACTGGCTACATCTGGCTACAGCTGTTGACTGGCTACATCTGGCTACAGCTGTTGACTGGCTACATCTGGCTACAGCTGTTGACTGGCTACATCTGGCTACAGCTGTTGACTGGCTACATCTGGCTACAGCTGTTGACTGGCTACATCTGGCTACAGCTGTTGACTGGCTACATCTGGCTACAGCTGTTGACTGGCTACATCTGGCTACAGCTGTTGACTGGCTACATCTGGCTACAGCTGTTGACTGTCTACATCTGGCTACAGCTGTTGACTGTCTACAATTAACTGTCTACAGCTGTACATTTGTTGACTGTCTTCATCTGTCTACATCTGACTCTCTACATCTGTTGACTGGCTACATCTGTTGACTGTCTACACCTGTTGACTGTCTACATCTGGCTACATATGTCTACATCTTTTGACTGGCTACATCTGACTGTCTACATCTATCTACATTGGTTGACTGTCTACTTCTGTTTACATCTGTTGACTGTCTACATCTGTCTACATCTGACTGTCTACATCTGTTGACTCTCTACATCTGTCTACATCTGTTGACTGTCTACATCTGTTGACTGTCTACACCTGTCTACACCTGTTGACTGTCTACATCTGGCTACATATGTCTACATCTTTTGACTGTCTACATCTGACTGTCTACATCAGTTGACTGTCTACATCTGTTGACTGTCTACACCTGTCTACACCTGTTGACTGTCTACATCTGGCTACATATGTCTACATCTTTTGACTGTCTACATCTGACTGTCTACATCAGTTGACTGTCTACATCTGTTGACTGTCTACATCTGTTGACTGTCTACATCTGACTGTCTACATCTGTTGACTGTCTACATCAGTTGACTGTCTACATCTGTTGACTGTCTACATCTGGCTACAGCTGTTGACTGGCTACAGCTGTTGACTGTCTACATCTCACTACATCTGTTGACTGTCTACATTTGGCTACATCTGTTGACTGCCTACAAATGACTGTCGACATCTGACTGTCTACAAATGACTGTCTACAATTGATTGTCTACATCTGTTGACTGTCTACATCTGACTGTACATCTGACTGTCTACATCTGTTGACTCTCTACATCTGTCTACATCTGTTGACTGTCTACATCTGTTGACTGTCTACACCTGTCTACACCTGTTGACTGTCTACATCTGGCTACATATGTCTACATCTTTTGACTGTCTACATCTGACTGTCTACATCTGTTGACTCTCTACATCTGTCTACATCTGTTGACTGTCTACATCTGTTGACTGTCTACACCTGTCTACACCTGTTGACTGTCTACATCTGGCTACATATGTCTACATCTTTTGACTGTCTACATCTATCTACATTGGTTGACTGTCTACATCTGTTGACTGGCTACATCTGGCTACAGCTGTTGACTGGCTACATCTGGCTACAGCTGTTGACTGGCTACATCTGGCTACAGCTGTTGACTGGCTACATCTGGCTACAGCTGTTGACTGGCTACAATTAACTGTCTACATCTGTACATTTGTTGACTGTCTTCATCTGTCTACATCTGACTCTCTACATCTGTTGACTGTCTACATCTGTTGACTCTCTACATCTGTTGACTCTCTACATCTGTTGACTCTCTACATCTGTTGACTGTCTACATCTGTTGACTGTCTACACCTGTTGACTGTCTACATCTGGCTACATATGTCTACATCTTTTGACTGTCTACATCTGACTGTCTACATCTGTTGACTGTCTACACCTGTCTACACCTGTTGACTGTCTACATCTGGCTACATATGTCTACATCTTTTGACTGTCTACATCTGACTGTCTACATCAGTTGACTGTCTACATCTGTTGACTGTCTACATCTGTTGACTGTCTACATCAGTTGACTGTCTACATCTGTTGACTGTCTACATCTGGCTACAGCTGTTGACTGGCTACAGTTGTTGACTGTCTACATCTCACTACATCTGTTGACTGTCTACATTTGGCTACATCTGTTGACTGCCTACAAATGACTGTCGACATCTGACTGTCTACAAATGACTGTCTACAATTGATTGTCTACATCTGTTGACTGTCTACATCTGACTGTACATCTGACTGTCTACATCTGTTGACTGTACATCTGACTGTCTACATCTGTTGACTCTCTACATCTGTCTACATCTGTTGACTGTCTACATCTGTTGACTGTCTACACCTGTCTACACCTGTTGACTGTCTACATCTGGCTACATATGTCTACATCTTTTGACTGTCTACATCTGACTGTCTACATCTGTTGACTCTCTACATCTGTCTACATCTGTTGACTGTCTACATCTGTTGACTGTCTACACCTGTCTACACCTGTTGACTGTCTACATCTGGCTACATATGTCTACATCTTTTGACTGTCTACATCTATCTACATTGGTTGACTGTCTACATCTGTTGACTGGCTACATCTGGCTACAGCTGTTGACTGGCTACATCTGGCTACAGCTGTTGACTGGCTACATCTGGCTACAGCTGTTGACTGGCTACATCTGGCTACAGCTGTTGACTGGCTACATCTGGCTACAGCTGTTGACTGTCTACAATTAACTGTCTACAGCTGTACATTTGTTGACTGTCTTCATCTGTCTACATCTGACTCTCTACATCTGTTGACTGGCTACATCTGTTGACTGTCTACGTCTGTCTACAAATGACTGTCGACGTCTGGCTGTCTACATCTGTCTACATTTGTTGACTGTCTACAATTGATTGTCTACATCAGTTGACTGTCTACATCAGTTGACTGTCTACATCTGTCTACATTTGTTGACTGTCTACAATTGATTGTCTACACCTGTTGACTGTCTGTCTACATTTGTTGACTGTCTTCATCTGTTGACTACACCTGTCTACATTTGTTGACTGTCTACAAAGGGCTGTCTACATCTGACTCTCTACATCTGACTACATTTGTTGACTGTCTACAATTGATTGTCTACATGTGTTGACTGTCTACATCTGTCTACATTTGTTGACTGTCTTCATCTGTTGACTACATCTGTCTACATTTGTTGACTGTCTACAAAGGGCTGTCTACATCTGACTACATTTGTTGACTGTCTACAATTGATTGTCTACATCTGTTGACTGTCTACAAATGACTGTCGACATCTGACTACATTTGTTGACTGTCTACAAATTCCTGTTGACATCTGACTGTTGACATCTGACTGTTGACATCTGACTGTTGACATCTGACTGTTGACATCTGACTGTTGACATCTGACTGTTGACATCTGACTGTCGACATCTGACTGTCGACATCTGTTGACTGACTACATCTGCCTACATCTGTTGACTGTCTACAAATGACTGTTGACATCTGTCTACATCTGACTACATTTGTTGACTGTCGACATCTGACTGTCTACATCTGTCTGCATTTGTTGACTGTCTACATCTGACTGTCTACATCTGTCTACATCTGACTGTCTACATCTGCTGACTGTCTACATCTATCTTCATCCGTTAACTGTCTACTTCTGTCTACGTCTGTTGACTGTCTACATCTGTTGACTGTATATGTCTGTGTACGTCTGTTGACTGTCTACAACCGTTAACTGTCTACATCTGACTGTCTACATCTGACTGTCTACATCTGACTGTCTACATCTGTTGCCTGTCTACATCTGTTGCCTGTCTACATCTGTTGCCTGTCTACGTCTGACTGTCTACATCTGTTGACTGTCTACATCTGTTGACTGTCTACATGAGTCTACGTCGGTCTACATCTTTTGACAGTGTTCATCTGTTGACTCAGTTTGTGTTCTGTCAGTTTGTTCATTGAGTAACAACAAAGTACTTCGTGAGTAAGGAGCCCAGAGGTGGAAGATAGCCTTGGGCGATATACTGTTTATACAGTATACAGGGATATTTCAAAGTACCAACGGTATGATTTTCAATTCCAAAAATATATATATTTGGCTACCTACAGGCTGTGGGGGTGGGGAGCTTATGTTCATGTGCTCGCCTTGACTGACAGCTCGTTGAAATGCCTATGTCATCTCAAGCAAATTTGGTGATACACAAAGCAAACAACCTTTAAATTTCATCAATGATAATATATATATGTATATTTTATATGTCTCCCATTTGGCATATCTCTTGTGAAGTGGTTCACAGCAGCACTGACTGATGTGTTGACATGACAACTGTTTTGAACGAACCCCCCCCCCCCCCCCCCCCCCCTTGTTTGTTCCATGCTGGCTGAAGACCTAGCTAACCAGCAACTAGCTTACACCAGGTACAGATGAAGACCTAGCTAACCAGCAACTAGCTTACACCAGGTACAGATGAAGACCTAGCTAACCAGCAACTAGCTTACACCAGGCACAGATGAAGACCTAGCTAACCAGCAACTAGCTTACACCAGGCACAGATGAAGACCTAGCTAACCAGCAACTAGCTTACACCAGGCACAGATGAAGACCTAGCTAACCAGCAACTAGCTAACACCAGGCACAGATGAAAAGGGAAACGTATAAACTGTGCCCTGGACACCATATGTGAATTGATTGCCCCCCATCTATCTTCAGAGCTCGTGTTGTTAGGTGACCTAAACTGGGACATGCTTAATATCCTGGCCATCCTACAATCTAAGCTTGATGCCCTCAATCTCACACAAATGATCAATGAACCTACCAGGTACAACCCCAATTCTGTAAACACGGGCACACTCTTAGATATCATCCTAACCAACCTGCCCTCCAAATACACCTTTGCTCTCTTCAACCAGGATCTCAGCGATCACTGCCTCATTGCCTGCGTCCGTAATGGGTCTGCGGTCAAACGACCACCCTTCATCACTGTCAAACGCTCCCTAAAACACTTCAGCGAGCATGCCTTTCTAATCGACCTGGCCCGGGTATCCTGGAAGGATATTGACCTCATTCCATCAGTAGAGGATGCCTGGTTATTCTTTAAAAGTGCTTTCCTCACCATCTTAAATAAGCATGCCCCATTCAAAAAATGTAGAACCAGGAACAGATATAGCCCTTGGTTCACTCCAGACCTGACTGCCCTTGACCAGCACAAAAACATCCTGTGGCGTACTGCATTAACATCGAACAGCCCCCGCGATATGCAACTTTTCAGGGAAGTTAGGAACCAATATACACAGACAGTTAGGAAAGCAAAGGCTAGCTTTTTCAAACAGAAATGTGCATCCTGTAGCACAAACAGCCCAAAGTTCTGGGACACTGTAAAGTCCATGGAGAATAAGAGCACCTCCTCCCAGCTGCCCACTGCACTGAGGCTAGGAAACACTGTCACCACCGATAAATTTATGATAATTGAGAATTTCAATAAGCATTTTTCTACTGCTGACCATGGTTTCCACCTGGCTACCCCTACCCCGGTCAACAGCCCTGCACCCCCCACAGCAATTTGCCCAAGCCTCCCCCATTTCTCCTTCACCCAAATCCAGATAGCTGATGTTCTGAAAGAGCTGCAAAATCAGGACCCCTACAAATCAGCCAGGCTAGAAAATCTGGACCCTCTCTTTCTAAAATTATCCTCCGAAATTGTTGCAACCCCTATTACTAGCCGGTTCAACCTCTCTTTCGTATATCGTCTGAGATCCCCAAAGATTGGAAAGCTGCCACGGAGACACTGTAGACCCAAACTGCTACAGACCTATATCTATCCTACCCTACCTTTTCTAAGGTCTTCGAAAGCCAAGTTTTGAATCCCACCGTACCTTCTCTGCTATGCAATCTGGTTTCCAAGCTGGTCATGGGTGCACCTCAGCCACGCTCAAGGTCCTAAACAATATCATAACCGCCATCGATAAGAGACAATACTGTGCAGCTGTATTCATCGACCTGGCCAAGGCTTTCGACTGTCAATCACCACATTATTATCGGCAGACTCAACAGCTTTGGTTTCTCAAATGACTGCCTTGCCTGGTTCACCAACTACTTCTCAGACAGAGTTCAGTGTATCAAATCGGAGAGCCTGTTGTCCGGACCTTTGGCAGTTTCTATGGGGGTGCCACAGAGTTCATTTCTCTGGCCGACTCTTTTCTCTGTATACATCAATGATGTCGCTCTTGCTGCTGGTGATTCTCTGATCCACCTCTACGCAGACGACACCATTCTGTATACTTCTGGCCCTTCTTTGGACACTGTGTTAACAAACCTCCAGACGAGCTTCAATGCCATACAACTCTCCTTCCATGGCCTCCAACTGCTCTTAAATGCAAGTAAAACGAAATGCATGCTCTTCAACCGATCGCTGCCCACACCTGCCGGCCCGTCCAGCATCACTACTCTGGATGGTTCTGACTCAGAATATGTGGACAACTACAAATACCTAGGTGTCTGTGTAACAGTTTAGCTTCCGTCCCTCTCCTCGCCCCTACCTGGGCTCGAACCAGGGACCCTCTGCACACACCTACAACTGCCTCCCACGAAGCATCGTTACCCATCACTCCACAAAAGCCGCGGCTCTTGCAGAGCAAGGGGAACAACTACTTCAAGGTCTCGGAGTGAGTGAGGTCACCGATTTGAAACGCTATTAGCGCACACCCCGCTAACTAGCTAGCCATTTCACATCAGTTACACTCACCTCCCTTTTGACCTCCTCCTTTTTCCGTAGCAACCAATGATCCAGGTCAACAGCATCAATGTCCCAGTATAGTTTCCGTCCCCCTCCTCGCCCCGAACCAGGGACTCTCTGCACACATCGACAACAGCCACCCTCGAAGCATCGTTACCCATCGCTCCTCAAAAGCCGCGGCCCTTGCAGAGCAAGGGGAACAACTACTTCAAGGTCTCAGAGCGAGTGACGTCACCGATTGAAACGCTATTGAAACGCTCCAGACTCGTTAAGCACGTTAAGCATCTCCAATCCAAAATGAACTATCCTACCGATCCTTGACTTCGTCGAGGTCATTTACAAAATAGAATCCAACACTCAGCAGATTGGATGCAGTCGGATGCAGTCTATCACAGTGCCATCCGTTTTGTCACCAAAGTCCCATATACTACCCACCACTGCGACCTGTATGCTCTCGTTGGCTGGCCCTCACTACATATTCGTCGCCAAACCCACTGGCTCCAGGTCATCTATAAGTCTTTGCTAGGTAAAGCCCCACCTTATCTCAGCTCACATTTCACCATAGCAGCACCCACCCGTAGCACGCGCTCCAGCAGGTATATTTCACCGGTCACCCCCAAAGCCAATTCTTCCTTTGGCCGCCTTCCAGTTCTTTGCTACAAATGACTGGAACGAATTGCAAAAATCACTGAAGCTGGAGACTCATATCTCCCTCACTAACTTTAAGCCCCAGCTGTCAGAAGCAGCTCACAGATCACTGCACCTGTACATAGCCCATCTGTAAATTGCCCATCCAACTACCTCGTCCCCATACTGTTATTTATTTTTTGCTCCTTTGCACCCCAGTATCTCTACTTGCACATTCATCTTCTGCACATCTATCACTCCAGTGTTTAATTGCTAAATTGTAATTATTTAGCCACAATGGCCTATTTATTGCCTTACCTCCCTTATCTTACCTCATTTGCACACATTGTATATAGAATTTTTCTATTGTGTTATTGACTGTATGTTTGTTTATTCCATGTGTAACTCTGTGTTGTTGTTTGTGTCGCACTGCTTTGCTTTATCTTGGCCAGGTCGCAGTTGTAAATGAGAACTTGTTCTCAACTTGCCTACCTGGTTAAATAAAGGTGAAATTAAAAATATGAATAAAAATAAGTGTCTTTGCCGTAGATGAGTAGATAAACCTTTATTTATGTTGACTGACACCCTACAGTAAAATTTTGTCACCAGTAGAGTAGCTATCTAGCTATATAATCCACGCCCCTCTGCAAACATGCCTTTTCCAAAGTTGATTACAAGGCTAGGTACTTATTTAAATTAGATAACAGAATATCACGTTACCATTGGTGTATTAAAATGAGAGTTCAAGTGATGTCCCCTTTAATAACAAATCCAAGTGTTTGACATGGGGAAGGTTCCAGTAACTTTATGATTTACCTTTATCAATGTAGAAACAAGTCTTTTTTTTCAAACTTTGGTCATCATACTTTGATCAGGTTTCCTTCAAATATCATCCAATTTCATGAAAAACATGATTTTGACTGTTCATGACCTTTTTAAGCATAACTATAAGAAATCTTAAGATGTGTGAAATAAATTAGATTCAGCTCAGGGCTTCGGCTATGCATTTGGTTTGCTAACTTTCTAGCTAATATGCTAGTTGTCCAGCTCAAACTACTTGGTTACTGCAGAGACATCCCCTCCTTGATCAAGATCCCTGTTGCCAAAATTGTTTTGTGCGTCAAAAATAATATTTGTTTAATAGCGCCTCTTGTGTGCACATTCGGTAATACCGTATACCCTGGTATGGTACAGAAACGGTATGACGGTATGAACATCTGGATACCACCCAACTCTAGTGGACGACGTAATCGACGGACATATTTCTCAAGGTAAACAGTCATGGGGGGGGTGGGGGGGTAGGAGGGAAATCCACAGTTGACAAATGTCTGTCAGACGCTTGGAGTAGTGGTCTGGGACTTAGAGTAGTGGTCTGTCTGGGACTTGGAGTAGTGGTCTGTCTGGGACTTGGAGTAGTGGTCTGTCAGACGCTTGGAGTAGTGGTCTGGGACTTGGAGTAGTGGTCTGGGACTTGGAGTAGTGGTCTGGGACTTGGAATAGTGGTCCCTGCTCCGGGCACTATTACACATATAAGCTCAGTGTACTGTACCTGTAGACTGGAGCAACTCCTGGGTGGAAAGTTTAGGTTATGCAAGTGTCAACGGTTGTAATTTGTAGCCCAATGCAGCTTGACGTGCGCTGGCGAGATGTGCTGCATCAAGGTGCAATTTGATAAATCTGTGCTCTGCCAACCTTCCATCTTGAGAATTATACGCCGGAGATTGTTCCTCGGGTCCAAAAAGTCTGTGTGCCCAGCTGGTGATGTTGAGCTTCAACAAGGGAACATTTCTACAGCTCTGCTACACCATTGATCACATGTGTTGTTTGGTTTCCCTCCATCTATGGAAGAGAGAAGAGGATAACGGTTTATTTGGACCTTCGCCCCTTGGCTGAGCATCTAAGACTTTCTTTTTGCCGTCAATGTCAGACACACAGTGAATCGGTACTTTGTGTTAAGGAGAGAGTTCAAAAGGACAGTTAGTGGCGTTTTAAGAATATCACATTAAATGTTCCCATATTTGTCTAGGAGTAAGAGTCTGAAGTCTGTAATTTCACTTTTCAACCCCTTCATCGTGGCAATGTTAGAATCCTAGCACTCAAGCGATGTCCTCAATGGAAAAAATGGTGAAGGAAGAACATGAGTTTTCAGTTTCGAACTGTGTTAAACATTTAGTTTACTTGAAAATAAAGGAGACCCGCACACTCTAGGAGCTCAGATGCAAAAATATTTAATTTACCAACGTTTCGACAGGCAAGCTGTCTTCATCAGGGTACAATCGCAGACACTACATTTAGTTTAACATAAATTGCTCCTAATCACCTAGGATGATGAGTACTTTTTAAATAACTTTTACTGGGCTTGTTGTTCCTTCCCTGGTTTTGAAGGAATGATTGAAATCCCCTGACAAAAAATACATTGGTTTTACTGCTTGCTAATGATGAGAGACTCACATTTTCAGGCACCCTCCCTAGCAGTCATGTGAGGTGGTTGAATGTACCTTAGTGAGGGTCCTCTTCTTCCCCCAGCTGTGAAACATGCTGCCTCCTCAGAAGACAAGTGGCCGATTCATTTCAGTCCGGCTCACCACACGTCAGTGTCCTCAAACCGCTGAAACCAGGGGCCTTTTTTCCCTTTTTAAATTTTTTATTTTTTTTAAGGCCGTGGCTTCAAATACAGGATTTATTTTATGCACACATTAGTTTCTACATAGTTGCTACTCATACTCCACCTCCCTTCACGTTTCTCTCTTTACTCACCCTCTTCTGAACCATGATAATGTAGCCTAATCCTAATCTATGTCTCTGAACAGCTGAAATAAAAACCCTGTAGTGATTTGAAGGAACATTCAGTGCCGTTTCCAAACCAAACTAAACCATCTTTGCTACAACCTTCCCTGTCTGTAACGGATATTGCAGTACACATTGCATTGGGCATAAAAAAACAGCGTTTTGTGTCACGATGCAAGCTTATATTTTTGTATTTGCTGCTAGAGTTGCTCAAAAAATAACACTACTACTTTGACTCTATGCCTGCCTCCTGCTTAGCCAATTTTTTGCAATGATGATTAAAAAAAGATCATTAAACCGCTAATTATACTGCGTGTCTGTGTCTTGCTTGTGTTTTGATGTGCTGCCTAGCTAGCTGCATGTAACTCCCTACTTGTGTTTTGATGTGCTGCCTAGCTAGCTGCATGTAACTCCCTACTTGTGTTTTGATGTGCTGCCTAGCTAGCTGCATGTAACTCCCTACTTGTGTTTTGATGTGCTGCCTAGCTAGCTGCATGTAACTCCCTACTTGTGTTTTGATGTGCTGCCTAGCTAGCTGCATGTAACTCCCTACTTGTGTTTTGATGTGCTGCCTAGCTAGCTGCATGTAACTCCCTACTTGTGTTTTGATGTGCTGCCTAGCTAGCTGCATGTAACTCCCTACTTGAGTTTTGATGTGCTGCCTAGCTAGCTGCATGTAACTCCCTACTTGAGTTTTGATGTGCTGCCTAGCTAGCTGCATGTAACTCCCTACTTGTGTTTTGATGTGCTGCCTAGCTAGCTGCATGTAACTCCCTACTTGAGTTTTGATGTGCTGCCTAGCTAGCTGCATGTAACTCCCTACTTGAGTTTTGATGTGCTGCCTAGCTAGCTGCATGTAACTCCCTACTTGAGTTTTGCATTGGGGCAAAAAAAACTATCTGCGAGTTTGTACGAACATTTTGATCATGTCTTTTGTGTACAACATGTTAATAGCTGCATGTAGCCTTTTAACTTCCTCAAAGAAAAGAACATGAAATCGCGCTTATGCTTAATAGTGCAATAGTTGGAATATGTCGACCATGTCCTTTGTGTACAACATTACGTTTCTATGCTACACCAGATAAAGGTGTTCATTGCTGATCAAGGATGGGGTAAGAGGCAGCGGACCACTCAGCAGCAGCTAGGTAAAAGAAAATCCAGCACCTGTGCAGAAATCTCCGTATGTTTAACCACGGCAAATCGGGTTTCCAGAAAATCCAGAACCGCAGCCACTCTGTTGTTTTAATGTGGTGGGAGGACTTTGCTTTGGGTCGTACAAGGTCAGATCATCTGAGGCGTCGATTTCGAGTTGTCGGGTTGTTGAGGGTCTAATTGAACATCAACTGGAGCAAAGGGTCAGTGTCTGTCAGTGTAGACAACACGTTACCAAACAAAGAGTCCCTTAGGTGGCTGAAAACACAAACAAACCGGGGTGTTATGGCTGGCTCTCTGACACCTTGGCCCAGTTTTCACACCATAAGCTGCTGTTGGTTAAAACACGTTCTCACCTTCCCTAGCCTCTCCAATGTTTCTCATCACGTTCTCACCTTCCCTAGCCTCTTCAATGTTTCTCATCACGTTCTCACTTTCCCTCTTCAATGTTTCTCATCACGTTCTCACCTTCCCTCTCCAATGTTTCTCATCACGTTCTCACCTTCCCTCTCCAATGTTTCTCATCATGTTCTCACCTTCCCTCTTCAATGTTTCTCATCACGTTCTCATCTTCCCTCTCCAATGTTTCTCATCACGTTCTCACCTTCCCTCTCCAATGTTTCTCATCACGTTCTCACCTTCCCTCTCCAATGTTTCTCATCACGTTCTCACCTTCCCTAGCCTCTTCAATGTTTCTCATCACGTTCTCATCTTCCCTCTCCAATGTTTCTCATCACGTTCTCACCTTCCCTCCAATGTTTCTCATCACGTTCTCACCTTCCCTCTCCAATGTTTCTCATCACGTTCTCACATTTCCTTCCCTTATAAACTAGTGTTGATGAGCCTAATATTGTAGTCATTCATTGTGGTGTTGAGGGTCTGGGGAAGGATCTCAACTTTTAGAAGAAACGCTCATGTCATAACTGGTGTGAATGCCACGCAATGTCTTTCACTCTCTAACCAGTCAGAGGAAGGAAATGGCTGTTGGTTTTAAGGATGCTGCCAAGGCTTCAAACCCCATGGAAAATGAAATGGAGCCGGATCGTGATAAAACACCAACCCATAATTTACAGTGTGCGTGGGGAGACTACTCTCGCGTAGTCGGGCTGACTGTGGCATGAGATGTGTACGACATTGTGCATACATGTATTTGTTATTCCTACTGCGTAACAATGAAGATTCATGAAGAGCCATACTGTGAATCAGTGAAAATAGGCTAACCTTCAGACATTTTTAGGGATAATGAACTGACCCCAAAGCCTCTATGATGGGCCACATTGCCCAGCTCACTTTGGCCTTTAATTGAAGGTGACTGTGGGTAATTTTAAGAAGGTAAACGTGGCCCTTTGTCACAGTTGACTTGGAGTCTTCTCATGTTCTCTGTTTTTTGGTCTAGCTCAGACATTCAGTTTTCCACATACTGCTTTCTAGTTTGTCTAGCGCCATTGCTGTTTCACTCTGCTGTCAGTAAGAAGGGGGTCGTAAGTGAGACAAAAGAGATGCCTATTTGTAACAGTCTTCGCGGCGTATAAGCGCTGAAACGGGAAGGGAGAAATTTCAACCCAAACTCCCAGTTGTGATAGTGCCGAACATAGTTTGTTAGTTTTCACTATGGTTGAAGTCCATTTATTAATCATTTAACGTGCCACTGATGGGAGGGGACAGTCTCTGAAAGACAAATTCCTCACTCATTCCTCCTAACCCTAACCCTCACTGAGGTTACCAAATGGGCAGTACGGTCAAATCGAAGGAAGCAAGGGGACGTAAAATAATTTAGTCCCATAAAGCCACAAACTGTCGGGGGCTGACACTAGTTGCCTTGGCAATCTATGCAGCAGTCTGTCTGGTAACCTGATTACCCCATAAGTGCTCATTGCATCTTCATGTGCCATTGTTTTGAATAGCGCCCCGTTGCCAACACATTTAAACAACACTTTTCCTCAAGAATCCTCAGTAAGTCAGGAAAAGGAATTGGCCTTTGTCTTATTGTTGTGTAGATATAAAAGGGCAGACCTGAGGGTATTGACCAGGGTTTTGTTAGGGGTCGTCTTCCCTCACTGTTTATTTTTCTTACATTTCATATGGAAGGAAAAATGTGAACTTGGAACGAAGCACTTTCCCCCCCTCTGCTCTCCTGATGACGTTACGTTCACACTAGGAAGACTAGCTTAGCAGCCATCTCTCCAACTGCCCCTAAAATACTAAACCTGTTTCCTCTCATGAACTTACATTTTCCATTCACTGGGGGTAGAACAAACAAGGTGAATGCCTCACATAGCTAATCAGACTTCTGTTGGCTGTGAGTGGTTGTAGTCTTTTAGGAAAAGTCATAAAGCTTGTTTACATTAAATAAGGTTTAACACCTCGAACCAGAAGCTTTGTTGCTTAGGTAACTGCAAATCAAGAGGCATGGCAGAACAACATTAACGGATGTAGGTCCTACCAGCCTGGAAGACCTCCGGTAACTCCACGCTTTGGCATCTTGGACAAAACTATAAAGTTGTTTATGGTCTTATTTCATGGTTCTGGTTGTGACCCTTACATGGATATCAAAGGACTAATTGTTGCCCTGGAAGTAATACTGGGCTTAACCACCTTGTGGGACACTATTATTCATATTTAGACATGAATAGATATTAAATGCTTAGTTATAAAAAAAAAAAATGCTTTCTCATGCAGAACCAGAGATTGTCGAGTCAAACTAATACGTTTCTCCACTTACTTAAATGGAAGCCACATATCCATTAATTCCATTGACAGTAGAGGCCCACTGTACATGCATGCAGACATCATGTTGTGTACTGTGTCATGACCCAGGGTAGTTAGGTGGTGATTAATCATTTGAAGTGGTACTGGACTGGAGGCATCTATAAGGGCCCTTGTTACCCACAGGGAGGCCCTTGTTACCCACAGGGAGGAGAGTTCCTTTAGAAATTCTCAAGGCAGCGCTATGGCTTTGATCTGAGCGTACCCAGAGAGATAACTCATGTTCTTAATGTTTTCACTGGCAAGAGCTGGCTGGGTATCCCCCACCCCATAGGAAACTTAAAGAGATTAAATTATGTTGACTTATGAATTGCGTTTGACTAAATTGTTTGTGAAGAAAAATGTCTGAGCTGCCAGTCCATAAAAGAACACAGACTGTAATTTGACTGGAATCGGGACTTAAACTGTTTACCCACCGTATTAATCATGTTTGTTGACCTTGAACCCTGACAGGCTATGGGACGCAGAAATAAAGAATCTATGGCTAGCGATAGCGACTTTCATTACAGCTTATCGCTGTAGAGCTTTATTGACGTCCATAATGCACAGAGGCCTTCCTGTGGACCTGCTTGCAGTCATTCAGAGAAAAGTTTCACTGTCATTCATAAATGGCATGGAGTTCGATAGCCTACATTTGAGTGTTTCTGCAACAAACCTTGTAACCACTACATCATTACAGACTTACTCAGAAGTGCAGTACTGGTTTAGTGCTCCACATTTAACATTTACCCCTTTTATTTATTGACAATCCTATTTTTACCATAAGTGACAAAGACATTATGAATTTGTCTGTGAAAGTTTATTGCTGATGTAGCTTTTTTTCCGTGGATAATTTCAATATATTCCAACGGTTCCAGCTGTCGTGTTGTTTGGCTGATGAAAGACTCTGATCTTAACTCGGTGAACCTTAGCCGGGTTCCAGCAGCAGCTCCCTGCTCTGCTCTGGTGAGGGGAAGGGAGGGAGGAAATGGTTGGGAAGTCTTCCAGGCTTCAGGGAACCATTTCCAACCCCTCACCACTGCTACTCCCTCACACTGATGAGCATGCAGAAAATAAATTAGTCTGGTTGAGAAGCACGCTCAAGAGCCTTTAGTCGTGCCAAGTCTCCCAGCCGGCCACTCCCTCCTTCGTCTCCCCCAGCATCTCTGCAAGTCTCCCACTCTGCCACTCCCTCCTTCGTCTCCCCCAGCATCTCTGCACATCTCCCACCAGGCCACCATCTCCTTCTGGCAGAGATGCTGGGGGAGACGTCTCCCACCAGGCCACCATCTCCTTCGTCTCCCCCAGCATCTGCATTGGACCAGAGGTTTGATGAGGCAGTGGACCAAACATGCCTGTTCAGACCCCAGGAACTTGGACTCCCTGAAGTTCAACTCCAAACAACTAACATAATCACATTTCTTACATTTGATTGTCGTTCCTGCAAAATACTGTTATGGGACAGTAAGCTGTGTTATATCTTGGGCAAAGGCCAAGTAATCTCACTTACGGACCTCCACAGTCGAACATTGTACGATGTTATTGCTCACTGTGCAACCAGTTGATTTATTTAATTACCCCATTGGCCGAGAGGGTCCATATATCTTTGCATTACTGCATTTCAGTCAGGCACACGATATGGGGTGGTCCTGTTCAGCTGAGCTTCTGTACCATGATTTACTGTACCTGCATGAACGGCAGTCACATCAGATTCACTGAACTGTGTAACTGTTCAAGTGCAATGTTCAGACCCTCGAAACTCCAAAATGTTGGAGACGACATTATTTCCCCATGTTTTTCTTGTCACCACGGCTGATCCTCGATATGATTCATTACATCTGTTTCAGCTCGAAGTTCAAGGCATGACCTTACATTTCGCATCAACCTCTCCTCCCCAACCCGAACCAACCTTTCAGAATGTCACAACATGTTGCCACCCTAATTACAACTATTGGGACACATGGTGGCATGGCACATACCAACTGGAGGAGGAGGGGGGGTTGGGTGTTGAACATTTCTGTTCCATGTACTCTATTTGTCTAATGACCTGTTGCAATTTTATATTTAGAGGTGTTGTTATGACGACCAGAATTCCTGACAATAAACACAGAACCTTGCGAGTTCCGTGGAGTGTAGTTTATGTCTGCGGAGAGAGCTGTCGTTATCCCGTAATTGTGGAAGATCTGAGGAGTCGGCTGTTCCGCTATGTAATTGCGTTTGGCATAAAAATGCACCGCTCCACTGGAATCAAAGGCTTTGTGTCGTATTTTTAGCGCAGCGGGCATAACATGTTACATGGGGAGCACTTTAAGGGCTTTGTTCAATCAGTTAATTGGTGATCGTAGTGACTAAAGCTAATACAGTATACCACCCCTAAACCTGACAGTGTCATATCTGAGGCTATTTCTCATTTTAAGCATCAATGAACAGAGGGTTGTAGTGTTTTGGTGTTCATAACTACCCTCAGTGTACTGCTCAGATCAAAATAGATTGAATGACTTCACATATCGAATGCACACAGTGAATAATAAAGTATTCGGTTTGTTGTGTTCAGAGGATGGCTGGTAAAGAAAAGCCTCAGAAGCTGCTAGAAAGATTTTTATTTATTTTACCTTCATTTAACTAGGCAAGTCAGTTAAGAACAAATTCTTATTTTCAATGACGGACTAGGAACAGTGGATTAACTGCCTTGTTCAGAGGCAGAACAACAAATGTTTACCTTGTCAGCTCAGGGATTCGATCTTGCAACCTTTCAGTTACAAGTCTAACACTCTAACCACTAGGCTACCGGCTACCATGTTCATTCGAAATTTGGAATGACAAGCATCAACAGCTAGAGACATGCAGAAATATTGGTAGGGTAGGAAAATACAGTCCTGAATTGAAACAAACACGTCCACCCTCACACACATCTGTTCCCAGGCTCTGTAGTGCACTACTTCTGATCAGAGCCAGATGGGCCCTGGTCAAAAGTAGTGCACTAAATAGGGAATAGGGTCTAATTTGGGACGTAGCTCAGGCCAAGGTTGAATACAATACAACTTTATTAATCCTCTAGGGGTAATTCGTTCAGTGCTGACAGAGGGCTTCAGACAGGACAAACACACAGTATAATAAAATAAAAAAACATGAAGGCATCAGTTAAAAGTACATGGTGCAATTTAAGAAACTAAAAGTCCAATGCTAGCCACAGTTCTTAATTAATGTCGGGGCTAAACTATCTCTAGAATAGTCCCTAGGTCTTCCTTAATGTTGCTGTTAACCAGGCGGATGGCCTCGGGCACACGGAGACCTGAATGTGCCTGCTTTGTGTAAGGGCGGTCTGAGGGTTCTGTTCTTAAAACACCCTATTGATTGATTGCTGTTAGCACGTTTCCACAACCCTGGCTTCTACAGCTATGCATGGGTGGAAACACCTTGAATTATTTCCAACACTACAACACTGTACTGTTGTGTTTGCACGCTGCCGGAGTATTTGAGTCGTTTTCTTTTTTTAGAAAAATATCATTAGTTTGATATTTTCATAAGGGTCTTATTAGGATCAGACCATCCATTATTTTTTTATTTTTTTCCGGGAACATGAAGTTGCTTACTTTTATACCAATGATTTTCCCACACTGTAAGGGGATTTACTCAAGCTGTTGTAAATTGCCGTTCTATGTAAAGGACAATTTACGGTAATTGCCATATGACGAGTTTGATTCCAACTTTGTCTCATGCGCTGTTACATTTGGTGATTTTGTTATTAGCTAATAAACACAATTGTTTCTAATGTTGTGCCTCTTGCCAGAATACTCGAGGTGCAGTCCACTGTGATGTTTTTGTTACTTATTGAGAAATGTACTTATGGGGTGAATATAGCTGTAAATTAATATAAAGATATCTCCGATTGGGTAATACTGAGGAATGTACTTATGGGGTGAATATAGCTGTAAATTAATATAAAGATATCTCCAATTGGGTAATACTGAGGAATGTACTTATGGGGTGAATATAGCTGTAAATTAATATAAAGATATCTCAGATTGGGTAATACTGAGAAATGTACTTATGGGGTGAATATAGCTGTAAATTAATATAAAGATATCTCCGATTGGGTAATACTGAGAAATGTACTTATGGGGTGAATATAGCTGTAAATTAATATAAAGATATCTCCGATTGGGTAATACTGAGAAATGTACTTATGGGGTGAATATAGCTGTAAATTAATATAAAGATATCTCCGATTGGGTAATACTGAGAAATGTACTTATTGGGTGAATATAGCTGTAAATTAATATAAAGATATCTCAGATTGGGTAATACTGAGGAATGTACTTATGGGGTGAATATAGCTGTAAATTAATATAAAGATATCTCCGATTGGGTAATACTGAGGAATGTACTTATGGGGTGAATATAGCTGTAAATTAATATAAATCTACTGTATCTCAGATTGGGTAATACTGAGGAATGTACTTATGGGGTGAATATAGCTGTAAATTAATATAAAGATATCTCAGATTGGGTAATACTGAGAAATGTACTTATGGGGTGAATATAGCTGTAAATTAATATAAATCTACTGTATCTCAGATTGGGTAATACTGAGGAATGTACTTATGGGGTGAATATAGCTGTAAATTAATATAAATCTACTGTATCTCAGATTGGGTAATACTGAGGAATGTACTTATGGGGTGAATATAGCTGTAAATTAATATAAAGATATCTCCGATTGGGTAATACTGAGAAATGTACTTATTGGGTGAATATAGCTGTAAATTAATATAAAGATATCTCAGATTGGGTAATACTGAGAAATGTACTTATGGGGTGAATATAGCTGTAAATTAATATAAAGATATCTCCGATTGGGTAATACTGAGGAATGTACTTATGGGGTGAATATAGCTGTAAATTAATATAAAGATATCTCCGATTGGGTAATACTGAGAAATGTACTTATGGGGTGAATATAGCTGTAAATTAATATAAAGATATCTCCGATTGGGTAATACTGAGAAATGTACTTATTGGGTGAATATAGCTGTAAATTAATATAAAGATATCTCAGATTGGGTAATACTGAGAAATGTACTTATGGGGTGAATATAGCTGTAAATTAATATAAATCTACTATATCTCAGATTGGGTAATACTGAGGAATGTACTTATGGGGTGAATATAGCTGTAAATTAATATAAATCTACTGTATCTCAGATTGGGTAATACTGAGGAATGTACTTATGGGGTGAATATAGCTGTAAATTAATATAAATCTACTATATCTCAGATTGGGTAATACTGAGGAATGTACTTATGGGGTGAATATAGCTGTAAATTAATATAAATCTACTGTATCTCAGATTGGGTAATACTGAAGGCAGAGGGCGGTAGATTCAATGACATAATGAAAGCTGCAATAGACCCCAGGGTGACCGACAATAATGGACAATATCTGTCAACAATTTTTTTTTAATCGTCAATCATCTTAATACATTTATTTTAGGAGAAGGGGGAATTCAACTTCATATTCGAGTAGTTAGAGTTTATCCAATAGCAGTTTTTCAATTAGAAATAAAATGAGTAAAGTTGGTAATCATTTTACGAACAGAACGGCACGGTCAGGAGGAGAAGCTTGATTTCCAAAAGTTCCAACCATTAGTTCTGTCACGGCTGTTTAAAGAAGAGGACCAAGGTGCAGCGTGGTGAGCGTACATTTTCTTTAATTAATAACAATGACTCCGAACAAAACAATAAACACTACAAAAACAAACCGTGAAGCTAAAAGCTATGTGCTCTAAACAAAGTCAACTTCCCACAAAGACAGGTGGAAAACAGGCTACCTAAGTATGGTTCTCAATCAGAGACAACGATAGACAGCTGCCTCTGAGAACCACACCCGGCCAAACACAAAGAAATAGAAAACATAGAACATAGAATAACCACCCCAACTCACGCCCTGACCAAACCAAAATAGAGACATAAAAAGGATCTCTAAGGTCAGGGCGTGACAAGTTCTTGAGACAGGGGTGTCTCTAAAACTGTGTTGTATTCGTTAGGTATGTCATAGCTCATTTTTAAAGATGAATTACAAGATCAAAACATTTGTCAATTCATCATTACCCAAAATTCCATAATCCTCACAGTCCTTATAAGGCCCCACCTTTACCTCCCTGGGACGACACAGATTTGGGCATGTGCACCTGTGTAGCGTGATAACAAGAGCTATTGGCAGTCCACTGGAGAGAGGCCAAACCTTGTCCAATCACAATCCACCTGCAAGGTACATTTCAGGCTAGCAAAACATATGCATGCATGCTCAGGTTTACCCGAGTCCTTAGTCTAGTTTCATAAAAGGATAGGATGTGTGTAATGGCTATTGTAATATGATAGCAGCATCCCACTGAAATTCTCAAGTTTGACATTTTTTACATTTTAGTAATTTAGCAAACACTTATGCAGAGCAACTTACAGGAGCAATTAGGTTTAAGGGCCTTGCTCAAGGGCACATCAACAGATGTTTCACCTAGTCAAACCAGAGACCTTTCGGTTACTGGCCCAACGCTCTTAACTGCTAGGCCATGATGTCATTTCTTGAAAAGGCCTTGGTTTGGAAATAGTATGTGGGATTCAAACTTGAACCAGAGGTTAAACTACAGAGCAAGGCCTAACTTACGTACCACTTGGTCCAGAGGTTAAACTACAGAGCAAGGCCTAACTTACGCACCACTTGGTCCAGAGGTTAAACTACAGAGCAAGGCCTAACTTACGCACCACTTGGTCCAGAGGTTAAACTACAGAGCAAGGCCTAACTTACGCACCACTTGGTCCAGAGGTTAAACTACAGAGCAAGGCCTAACTTACGCACCACTTGGTCCAGAGGTTAAACTACAGAGCAAGGCCTAACTTACGCACCACTTGGTCCAGAGGTTAAACTACAGAGCAAGGCCTAACTTACGCACCACTTGGTCCAGAGCCGTAGACCTCATTTCTAACATTGTTTTGCACTGAAGGCGTTAGTTCCCAAATTAGAATGTGGTGTACAATGCACTTAGCTAGCAGGCTCTCACCGGGTCACAGAGAGAGTCCAGAGTGACTCTGTGTTTAGTCCTGAACATTTAGCCTGAGAGACCCTGGACGTCTCCCTGGATGTGTCCCAAATGGCACCCTATTCCTTATTTAGTGCACTACTTTTTACCGTGGTCCAATGGCACCTTATTCCCTATTTAGTGCACTACTTTTTACCAGGGTCCAATGGCACCTTATTCCCTATTTAGTGCACTACTTTTTACCAGGGTCCAATGGCACCCTATTCCCTATTTAGTGCTCTACTTTTGACCAGGACCCATATTGCTCTGGTCAAAAGAAGTGAACTTTTCAGCAAATAAACGATCCACAGGAAGGAGAGAACCCAACATGTTTTGTCATTCATCCATCCATTCAATTCATTCTTCATCTTAAATGGAGAGATATGGACTCCGTGTGCACAACGTTGCCAACATTTCTACACACTCGTGGAACTCCAGGTCACTGCATTTGGAAGTTAACGGATGTCAGGCACCTCCAGGAGCTGTTTGTCTCCAAGCAGCCTCTTCTGCTCTAAGGGCTTTTGCAGACAGAGATGTGCTCCAGTTGGAGTCTTACTGGAGAAATCCTGAAAGCTCAAGCATCTGTTACCTTGCTGTCAACAAGTGGTATGAAGAGGGGTAATGATGCGAACATACTTACATCAGCCATCCACACTGAGAAATGACATTTGTAGACGCTGAAGACTTATGAATTTTGAAGTTGCATTTTAATACTGTGTTGGTCCCAACAAGGCTTCCAGCTGCTCAATTTCATTATTTTATTCAGCTTTTTTATTTTATTACTTTGGCAAAACAGGCCTGGTCAAAATGGCTCTCCTGAGGGGCACGAGGAGTGTTAACAAGCTCCTACATTTTGGGCTGGGCCAATGGGGTCTGCTGCTCCCCTCGTTGGAGCCCAACTAAGCCCCAGTGAAGGCTGGAGGCCATTTGCCCCCCCTCTCCTCCCTCCACTGCCTCCTCTCTCGTCTTTATGAGCGTTTGGAGTGGCTGGGCTGGCCGTTGCCAGGAGAAGCGGATGTTGAAAAAGGAGAATCCTCTGTGAAAGGTGGCTGTGATTCGGGGGGCACTGTGGGCTCCTCGAGGGCTCCACTGTCGCAGAGACAAAATAATCAGCTAACTCCTCAGTCCAATGTCGCGCTGTCTCTTTCCCCTCTCTTTCCCCTCTCTTTCCCCTCTCTTTCCCCTCTCTTTCCCCTCTCTTTCCTCTCTTTCCCCTCTCTTTCCCCTCTCTTTCCCCTCTCTTTCCCCTCTCTCTTCTCTCTCTCTCCACTCTTTCTCTCTCTACTCTCTCTCCACTCTCCCCTCTCTCCCCTCTCTCTCTTACTCCTTTCTTTCTCTTTCTGTCATTCTCTCTACCTCTGTTTCTTTTTCTCTTTCTTTTGGTTTCTTACTGCCCTTCTCTTCTCTTTCCCTCTCTCTCGCTCTCTGTGTTTCTGTTTCTGTGCATCAGCCCATTCTACACGGGTGGGAGGGGGAGAACATGGTATCTATTTTTTGATTAATACCAGCGCTCATTATCAAGGGAGGGCTTTGTTGTGTCAGGTGTCAATGGTAGGACATTAGGTAGTGCTGGAAGGGTCATGTTACAAAGTGCCTTTTGAGCAAGTCGGACAAAAATGGCCTTGAAGGGTCCTAATGTTAAGAGTTCTTCTTCATGGATATTGACCAGGAATATACACTAGTCTAAATTTAAAGGCACAGTGCAGTCAAAATTCATTTTTTCCCTGCATTTTGTATCATATCGTACAACAGCTGATGAAACTAACACTGTAAAATTGTGAACAAAGTTGCTGGTTAAAAATACAGTCTACACAGGACGTTCTAGTCAGCAGGTTTTGCATGAGGGGAGTTTCAGACCGCCTGGTAACATCACCAGGTGTTCAATTAGTTAATATACCAATAATAGACCAATAACAAAGAGTTCCAAACCTCTCTGCCAATAGCAGCTAGTTTTCAGTTTCCCCCCTCCCCACAGACCAGTTCCAAACAGTCCAAGAAAAATTATTGCTTGAGAAATATTTTTTTTGTTAAAAAGCTATTTTTATTTATTTTTTACAATTTTTATGGAGAACTATTACAGTAAGGTACTTAATTGTTACACATAAATTATTTGATATTGATATAAAACATCTGCATTGGGGCTCCCGAGTGGCGCAGCGGTCTAAGATGTGTCACGCCAGACCCTGGTTCGATTCCAGGCTGTATCACAACCGGCCGTGATTGGGAGTACCATAGGGCGGCGCACAATTGGCCCAGCATCGTCCGGGTTAGAGTTTGGCCGGTGTAGGCCGTCATTGTAAAATTATAATTTGTTCTTAACTGACCTGCCTAGTTAAATAAAACAATAATAATAATAATAAATAAATTGGGCCTTCAAACTGAATATTACAGATAGTACTTGAAGTAAAATAAAGATCACTGATCACTGAGCACTGAGCAGCATTGGCTTTGTTGTAAGTTGTGAGCCTCTAGACTCATTACTTACTGCCGGTGAAATTGAAGTATCTCGCGGAGCCGTTGTTAACACTGAAACAATTATCCACTCTTTCTATTCATTTGTTACTCGGCGAACATAAATTACTATGACTTCCTGCGCTACGACAGGCATTCATTCATCTTTCTCCCCCCCCCCCCCTTAGGACACTGGATAACTTTTTTTTCTCTCACCAAGGTCAGCTGTCAGATTCTCTCTCTCTCTCTCATGCTTCTGGCCATTGAACATTAAGCGTAGTTTAAAGATGGCTGATTTAAACAAGCAGACTTTTTTTCTTCTCTTACCTGTTTTTATTTTAGGAAATGGTTTTGTGCCTTTTCTGAGGTAAGCTTCTCCAAGAAAGAGTATGTGTATTATGTACATTGTAAAAGTAATCCCAGGCGTATTTCCACAACAATGGGACGATCATTTGACATGGGAACTCTCCATCCGTGTTGGTTTTGGCTCCATTACTAGCCATAACTCATCCTCCCTCTTCAGAACGTATGGCTATAGTCAAATGTAGCGCACTATATAAGGAATAGGGTGCCATTTGGGACTAGGACAAGGAACGTCCTAGCTGCGGAGATCCCTGTGGAGTAATGCTTTGATACTGGTAACACACACACACACAGGCAGCCAAGCAGTCTCTTCCTTACAGACATAACATTCCTCACTGAGTCAGTTTTGGTTAGAGTGTTGGGCCAGTAACCAAAAGGCTGTTGGTTCGAATGCCCGTGCCAACAAGGGGAAAAATCTGTCGATGTGACCTTAAGCAAAGCACACCATCATGCTGAGATCATCCGTTCACGGCGGTTGAAATCAAACATCTTAAATTTGTACTCATCAGACCAAAGGACAGATTTCCACCAGTCTAATGTCCATTCCTCGTGTTTCTTGGCCCAAGTAAGTCTCTTCTTATTGGTGTCTTTTAGTAGTGGTTTCTTTTCAGCAATTCGACCATGAAGGCCTGATTTCACGCAGTCTCCTCTGAACAGTTGATGTTGAGATGTGTCTGTTCTGAGGCTGGTAACTCTAATGAACTTATCCTCTGCAGCAGAGGTAACTCTGGGTCTTCCTTTCCTGTGGCGGTCCTCATGAGAGCCAGTTTCATCATAGCGCTTGATGGTTTTTGCGACTGCACTTGAAGAAACTTTCAAAGTTCTTGAAATGTTCCACATTGACTGACCTTCATGTCTTAAAGTAATGATGGACTGTCAATTCTCTTTGCTTATTTGAGCTGTTCTTGCCATAATATGGGCTTGGTCTTTTACGAAATAGGGCTATCTTCTGTATACCACCCCTAACTTGTCACAACACAACTGATTGGCTCAAACGCATTAAGAAGGAAAGAAATGCCACAAATGTACTTTTAACAAGGTACACCTGTTAATTGAAATGCATTCCAGGTGACTACCTCATGAAGCTAGTTGAGAGAATGCCAAGAGTGTGCAAAGCTGTCATCAAGGCAAAGGGTGGCTATTTGAAGAATCTCAAATATAAAATATATTTTGATTTAACACTTTTTTTTGGTTACTACATGATTATATATTTGTTATTTCATAGTTTTGATGTCTTCACTATTATTCTACAATGTATAAATGAGTAAACATTTATAAAAACCCTTGAATGAGTAGGTGAACCAAACTTTTGACTGGTAGTATATACTACTATTCAAAAGTTTGGGGTCACTTGGAATGTCCTTGTTTTTGAAAGATTTTTTTTTTTGTCCATTAAGATAACATCAAATTGATCAGAAATACAGTGTAGACATTGTTAATGTTGTAAATGAGTATTGTAGCTGGAAACGGCTGATTTTTAATGGAATATCTACATAGGTGTACAGAGGTACGAGATCTTCAGTTTATTGGCAATTTCTCGCATGGAATAGCCATCATTTCTCAGAACAAGAATAGACTGGCGAGTTTCAGAAGAAAGTTCTTTGTTTCTAGCCATTTTGAGCCTGTAATCAAACCCACAAATGCTGATGCTCCAGATTCTCAACTAGTCTAAAGAAGGCCAGTTTTATTGCTTCTTTAATCAGAACAACAGTTTTCAGCTGTGCTAACATAATTGCAAAAGGATTTTCAAATGATCAATTAGCCTTTTAAAATGATTAACTTGGATTAGCTAACACAACGTGCCATTGGAACACAGGAGTGATGGTTGCTGATAATGGGCCTCTGTACACCTATGTAGATATTCTATTCTATTAAAAATCAGCTGTTTCCAGCTACAATAGTCATTTACAACATTAACCTCTAATTCCTCCCAAACCCGGATCCGGGAGCACCCCATCAGTAAAAAAGCTGACTAGCATAGCCTAACATAGCGTCACAAGTAAATACTAGCATCTAAATATCATTAAATCACAAGTCCAAGACACCAGATGAAAGATACACATCTTGTGAATCCAGCCATCATTTCTGATTTTTAAAATGTTTTACAGGGAAGACACAATATGTAAATCTATTAGCTAACCACGTTAGCAAAAGACACCACTTTTTTTACTCCACCAGTTTTTTACTCCATCAGTAGCTATCACAAATTCGACCAAATAAAGATATAAATAGCCACTAACCAAGAAACAACTTCATCAGATGACAGTCTGATAACATATTTATTGTATAGCATATGTTTTGTTAGAAAAATGTGCATATTTCAGGTATAAATCATAGTTTACCATTGCAGCCACCATCACAACTCTCACCAAAGCGACTAGAATAACTACAGAGAGCAACGTGTATTACCTAATTACTCATCATAAAACATTTCTTACAGCAAATGAAAGACACAGATCTTGTGAATCCAGCCAATATTTCAGATTTTTTAAGTGTTTTACAGCGAAAACACAATATAGCGTTATATTAGCTTACCACAATAGCAAACATCACAACAGCATTGATTCAAGCCAAAAATAGCGATAACGTATAAACCACCAAAATATATTAATTTTTTCACTAACCTTCTCAGAATTCTTCAGATGACAGTCCTATAACATCATATTACACAATGCATATAGAGTTTGTTCGAAAATGTGCATATTTAGCGGCACAAATCGTGGTTATACAATGAGAAAAGTTGCCAAGCTGCCCAGAAAATGTCGGGAGAAATCTTTGGAGAGGCACCTATTCTAATCAATAAATAATCATAAACTTGACTAAAAAATACAGGTTGGACAGCAAATGAAAGACAAATTAGTTCTTAATGCAATCGCTGTGTTACATTTTTAAAATTAACGTTACTACAACATACAGCGTGCGTTAAAGCGAGGCTACACTGAAATTAATGGCGGCTTATGCATTTAACATTTTTCAACAGAACAACGAATTATCAGCATAAATAGTTCTTACTTTTTGATGAACTCCCATCAGAATCTTGGGAAAGGTGTCCTTTGTCCAAAAGAATCGTTGCTCGGTTGTAGAATGTCGTCTTCAACGTTGCAATTAGCAGTAAACAGTAGCATGTGAGCCAGAGATACCCAACTCCCTAGAACGCCACAAAAATAAATACCCGAAAATCGCAATATACTGACATAAACTGATATAATTCGGTTTAAAATAACAACATTATGATGTCTTTAACGCCTATATCGAATAAAAACACAGCCGGATATTTCTAAGAGCTATAACCGAAGGTTCTAGTACGATATGCCAAGGTCCTCCCTGCGTCAGAGCGAAGAGGGAAAAGACCAGACACTTCCTTTCCAAGCTATTTATAAACTTTCAGATCTGCGTAGAGACTCCATTTCAAGTCTCACTATTCGCTAACAACCAGGGGAAGGCGTATGCAGTGCATCTCAACCAATAGAAGACAGGCAGATTTATAAACAGATCTCAGAACAGCTTGCAGAATTCTGCATCCTCACATCCACATAGGAAAATTGCTCTAAGTCCAGTTCTGTTTCACTCACAGATATAATTCAAACGGTTTTAGAAACTAGAGAGTGTTTTCTATCCAATAGTAATAATAATATGCATATTGTACGAGCAAGAATTGAGTACGAGGCAGTTTAATTTGGGAACGTAATTATTACAAAGTGCTAACAGCACCCCCTATTGACAAGAAGTTAACAATGTCTACACTATATTTCTGATCAATTTGATGTTATTTTAATGGACAAAAAAAATTGTATTTTCTTTCAAAAACAAGGAAATAGCTATATATATATATAGACATCACAAATTCGACCAAATAAAGATATAAATAGCCACTAACCAAGAAACAACTTCATCAGATGACAGTCTGATACACAAAAACAGAAATATACAAAACACACAAGGAAATGTGAATCAAACTAATTACAGCAAAAAAAAATATTGTTTCAGCTGTTTTTTTTTTTAAGGTACTGTATATATATATATATATATACAGTACCAGTCAAAATGCAAGCAGTTCAATGAATTATATTAGCTGACAAGCCCTATACGCTCATCAAGGACGGGTATTTGAGTAGTTTTGCAGTCATTGTAGAGGAAGGAAATAGTTTGCGTTTCAATGCAATTGAAAGTCCATCATCCCATTTTTAAATATTATTTTTTAAGAATGTTGCCCAGTCAAGGATAAAGCTGTTTTTTATGAACACTTCAATTGAGTCTTCTCTGAATAGAATTTAAAAAATGGAATTGCAAAAAAACATATTTAGATTTGACATAATTGGGTTGAGAATTGATTTGATTAAAGGCCCATTGCCGTGGTAAAACTTCAGTCAAATTAATGGGTCTTGCAATGTATGGAATTTGCATGAGGTGTTGCGCTCTCAGATCCTAGCTGTGCTTTTCAGCATGACTTAACCAGACCGTGGGAACTGAGCTAAACCTTTGGTTTGCGTCCCAAGTGGCACCCTATTCACCTTACAAGTGCACTACTTCGTAGTGGACTACACCAGAGCCCTATATGCCCTGGTCAAAGTAGTGCACTACATAGGGAACAGGGTGTCATTTAGGATGTATCTTTGAAGGAGCTCATGTACATATCAACTTTTAAACTCCTCTCATCGTCATGCACTATAACTAGAAAAATGTTAGTGTGATGTTTTTCAAGTGAAGACTTGCAGGAAGTTGTAATAATAGTTTGTGTGCTTGACATATTTTCATTACACTGAACACTACTAAAGGTGATAAATCCTAGGAGTTGGATCGATTTGAAGTGAAGACTAGTGAGATATGTCTACCAGATGGACATGTTCTTGAGGCTTCCAGGGCCATGCCCAGTAGGGAGAAAAAAAATTAAAACTGAAAGAAACGGGGGAGGTACTACCACAATTTGTGCAATAAGAAATGCACATTTTTCTAAATACATTTGCTATGGTGTGCCCTACTGAACACAAGCCTTCAGTAGGACACAGCTGATGTGCTGTCTGGTGACCCGGGGCCTTCAGTAGGACACAGCTGATGTGTTGTCTGGTGACCGGGGCCTTCAGTAGGACACAGCTGATGTGTTGTCTGGTGACCGGGGCCTTCAGTAGGACACAGCTGATGTGTTGTCTGGTGACCGGGGCCGGGGCCTTCAGTAGGACACAGCTGATGTGTTGTCTGGTGACCGGGGCCGGGGCCTTCAGTAGGACACAGCTGATGTGTTGTCTGGTGACCGGGGCCGGGGCCTTCAGTAGGACACAGCTGATGTGTTGTCTGGTGACCGGGGTCTTCAGTAGGACACAGCTGATGTGTTGTCTGGTGACCGGGGCCTTCAGTAGGACACAGCTGATGTGTTGTCTGGTGACCGGGGTCTTCAGTAGGACACAGCTGATGTGTTGTCTGGTGACCGGGGCCTTCAGTAGGACACAGCTGATGTGCTGTCTGGTGACCCGGGGTCTTCAGTAGGACACAGCTGATGTGTTGTCTGGTGACCGGGGTCTTCAGTAGGACACAGCTGATGTGTTGTCTGGTGACCGGGGTCTTCAGTAGGACACAGCTGATGTGTTGTCTGGTGACCGGGGCCTTCAGTAGGACACAGCTGATGTGTTGTCTGGTGACCGGGGCCTTCAGTAGGACACAGCTGATGTGTTGTCTGGTGACCGGGGCCTTCAGTAGGACACAGCTGATGTGTTGTCTGGTGACCCGGGGCCTTCAGTAGGACACACTTGTGGAACGTTCAGATATAAATATGCTATGTAAAAACAAACATGCCTCTGACCTGTAGAATAAGGAGAATCGCTTCAGCTCTATTCAAGCCATTTCAATCTGCAATGTTCGACAACGTTTGGCTACTGAACGTAGCCCTGTGTATGTCAGGCCATGGGAGCTGGGGATTGGACTGGACAGGGCTAAAACGCTCCTCCATTGCCACTCACTCATTAATGTGCTAATCGCTAATTGCCAGCCCCGCAGCACATTCCTAACCCAGTTGTGGGGAAATGCTACTGCAGAGTAATCATAGTTGCATCCCACATGGCAGCTTATCCCCTATATAGTGCACTACTTTTGACCAGAGACCTATGAGCCCTGGTCAAAACTAGTGCACTATATAGGGAATAGGGTGGCGTTTGAGACGCAGACCATGTGAGTGACCTCAACTTGTCCAGCAGCTATGTTTGGGCTTCTATGTGCCAAAGTGTGGTTTCCTATAAGATGAACTCTCTCTCTCTTTCCGGTACTTTTGGAAAGCAATTCTTAACGATCGTAAAGTTTTTTGGGGGGGAAAATCACTACCATAAATCTGTTGATCTTTTAGATTTTTCTTGGATCAAAAACTGAACATATGAATGAGTGTTTGTCCCAAAATAATGTCCAGATTGTTTTGAAAAATAACCTGTTGTGAATTTTGACCATGAATATAAATCATGATTTTTCTGTGCACATATGTATTTGTATTTTTTCCTAATTCCTCTGGGATAAATAAATACATCTAATTTTCAATAGTGCCCTGAGACCAATTCGGCAGTAATTATCCATTGTGTGATCGTAAACATCAGTAGAGCACGTAACTAACATCTGTAGCACATTGGTCTAATGACAAATCAATAGGCAACGTTTATCCTTTGTTGTGATGGAGTCATTTCTAGCCAGGCTCACTGAGAATCGATCTTTGTTCATCTTGTAGCAAGACCAGCACTCTTGGTGGCAGATGTTGTATGGAATACAACAATATCATAGTTTCATCAAAACTGTTTGTTTTTTTTGCTTTTGGCCATGGCAATTTTCATCAGATGGTATATCCTTCTAGTCACTCTAAAGCCTTGTTCCCAAAACGGCTGTATTAAATTGAGGTTTTGGATCCACCGTTGTGTTTGGCAGAGTTTATGAAGACTCCTTTCTCATTCTGTTCTGGGTTCCCGAGTGGCGCAGTGGTCTAAGGCACTGCATCTCAGTGCTTGAAGCATCACTACAGACACCCTGGTTCAAATCCAGGCTGTATCACAACCGGCCGTGATTGGGAGTCCCATATGGTGGTGCACAATTGGCACAGCGTCGTTAGGGTTTGGCTGGTGTAGGCCTTCATTGTAAATAAAAATTTGTTCTTAACTGACTTGTGTAGTTACATAGATCTAAAATTGTATGTGACTCCAAGCATTGAGACATGACAGTTGTTGGATCATTCTTTGCTGCACATTTAGCAAGATGATAGGATCATTTACTAACAGAAACATGTTCAGGTGTTTAATATTTCAGGTGGTATATTGTTTGATGTGTCAGCAACACTGTAGTCAGTATCACCAGGTTTCTGTGCAGACACCTGGATCTAAGGCAAACCAAGGCAGGGTTATGTGAGTTCTGTTCCCTCCTAACTCTGGTCTCCTTCCTGTCTCTGCAGCAGAAGCAGATCCTAGCTTATCCCAGCCAGTGGAGTCTGAGGGGCTGGCAGAAGCTCAAAGTGGAGCAGCACCCACAGCTGAAGGTAACCCCCCCCCCCCCCCCCCCCTCTCCTTCTCTCTCTCTCTCTCTTTATTAAAGTGGAGCAGCACCCACAGCTGAAGGTAACCACCCCCCCTCTCTCCTTCTCCTTCTCTCTCTCGCTCTCTCTTTATTAAAGTGGAGCAGCACCCACAGCTGAAGGTAACCACCCCCCCTCTCTCCTTCTCCTTCTCTCTCTCGCTCTCTCTTTATTAAAGTGGAGCAGCACCCACAGCTGAAGGTAACCCCCCCCCCTCTCTCCTTCTCCTTCTCTCTCTCGCTCTCTCTTTATTAAAGTGGAGCAGCACCCACAGCTGAAGGTAACCCCCCCTCTCTCCTTCTCCTTCTCTCTCTCGCTCTCTCTTTATTAAAGTGGAGCAGCACCCACAGCTGAAGGTAACCCCCCCTCTCTCCTTCTCCTTCTCTCTCTCGCTAACTCTCTTTATTAAAGTGGAGCAGCACCCACAGCTGAAGGTAACCCCCCCCTCTCTCCTTCTCCTTCTCTCTCTCGCTAACTCTCTTTATTAAAGTGGAGCAGCACCCACAGCTGAAGGTAACCCCCCCTCTCTCCTTCTCCTTCTCTCTCTCGCTCTCTCTTTATTAAAGTGGAGCAGCACACACAGCTGAAGGTAACCCCCCCCCTCTCCTTCTCTCTCTCTCTCTTTATTAAAGTGGAGCAGCACCCACAGCTGAAGGTAACCCCCCCCTCTCTCCTTCTCCTTCTCTCTCTGTTTATGGCTCCACCCCCTCTTTTTCTCCTTTCCCTAATCATGATTTACTATAGGAGTGTACATGAGCTGTAAACACACACACACATATTTACTTGTTATCAGTTCGTACAGCTGTTTACTGTCAGACGGACAAATTGACTGACAGACGGACTCCCCTTATCTCGATCTGAAGAGTAGTTGTTCACGTTACTCTGAACCCGGTGTGGTGTGACAGAGCACAGGATCTCTGGAAAGAACATTCCAGGCTTCCAGACCCGCCCTGGCCTAAAACCTCTCCCCAAAAGGCTCTGCAGAGACCTGCTTCTTCTCAAGCGCAACGATGTCCTCGACTCTCCTGTTTCTTGAGTGTCTCTGTATGCGTCCCAAATGACTTCCTCATTTAATGCACTATATAGGGAATAGGGTGCCTTTTGGGACACAGCCTCGGGTTCTCGGTTAAAGATGCACTATGCAGAAATCGCTCCGCTATTTCCTGGTTCCTAAAATCAAATCAAATGTCAGTTTGTGACAAAACAAACAAGTGTAGAGAGAGTCGTTGTGTAGAGAGAGTCGTAGTGTAGAGAGAGTCATTGTACCATCTAAACCGCTGTGAAATATATTTTCCATAACCAATACTATTGTATTTTCTGCTCTTTGAAGCTGGTGTACATAACCAAAAGTCAAATACGTAAAAAAAAAAAAAAACGGGAAGCATACATAATTACGCATATAGAACATATCTACCGCTTCTTAGACTTGCTTTCAATGACAGATCTATGACACACATTTCTATGTGAATTTGGTTGGGTCGCCCAAAAAGTTACATATTGCAGCTGTAAGAAAAGCTCTCGTTTGATTCACTACGCAGTTCAATGGAAGGTCCCGGGTCGAGATTAAGTTTCAAGTTTTAATGTCACGTGCACAAGTACAGTGAAATGTATTTCTTGCGAGCTATAAACCCAACAATGCAGTATTCAAAATAAATGTAGTACTAAAAATAACAAGGTAGAACAAAAACACCAGAGAAATAGAAATAAGAACAGGAGAACCTAAGAAGCGATATACAGGGTCAGTTCCATATTAACAATGTGCTGGGATACTGGAGTGATAGAGGTAGATATGTATAGGGGTAAGGTGACTATATACAGGGTCAGTACCATACTATATACAGGGTCAGTTCAGTATCGTATTAACAATGTGCTGGGATACTGGAGTGATGGAGGTAGATATGTATAGGGGTAAGGTGACTAGGCATCAGGATATATGATAAACAGATTAGCAGCAGAGTAAATTATGATTTTGTGTGTGTGTGTGTGTGTGTGTGTGTGTGTTAGCTATTTAGCAGTCATGGCTTGGGGATAGAAGCTGTTCAGGAGCCTGTTGGTGTACCACATGCCGTGTGGAAGCAGAGAGAGCAGTCTATGGCTTGGGTGGTTGGAGTCCTTAATGATTTTCCGGGCCTTCCTTTCACACTGCCTGTTATAGTGGTGCAGGATGGCAGGGAGCTCGGCCCAAGTGAAATACTGGGCTGTCCGCACCACCCTCTGTAGCACCATGCAATCGAGAACGGTGCTATTTCCATACCAGGTGGTGATGCAGCCAGTGAAGATGCTCTCAATGGTGCAGCTGTATAACTTTTTGAGGATTTGAGGACTCATGCCAAACCTTTTCAACCTCCTGGGGGGGAAGAGGTGCTGTCGCACCTTCTTCACGACTGTGCCCGTGTTAGTGGACCATTTTAAGTCCTCCAGTGATTTGGACATCGAGGAACTTGAAGCTCTCGACCCGTTCCACTGCACCCCCGTTGATGTGGATGGAGGCGTGCTCGCCTCCCCGTGTCCTGTAGACCACGATCAGGTCCTTGGTCTTACTGACATTGAGGAAGAGGTTGTTTACCCGACACCACACTGCCAGGTCACTGGCCTCCTCCCTGTAGGCTGTCTCATCGTTGCAGGTGATCAGGCCTACCACCGTCGTGTCGTCAGCAAACCTGATGATGGTGTTGGAGTCGTGCGCGGCCACGCAGTCATGGGCGAACAGGGAGTACAGGAGAGGACTAAACACACACCCCTGGGGGACCCCCGTGTTGAAGGTCAGCGTGGCGGCACGGCAACCTGCAAAACGAAAGCCTTTTGGAGTTGAACAGAGCTCCCATCCCTTTGCAGCAGGGCCCTCACAGCTCATCTCATCCCATGCTTAAGTTCAGAAGAGGCTGCTGGGGAGGAGCTACAGGAGGACTGGCTCATTGTAATGGCTGGAATGGAGTCAAGCACATCAAGCACATGGCAACCACATGTTGGACTCCATTCCATTTCTTCCATTCCATGAAGACATCCTACTATAGCTCCTCCAACCAGCCTCCTCTGCCTCAATGACTCTGGGTGATTGCAGACGAGGGAAGCCGTTATGTCGGAATAAAGCATTTGTTCTGAGAGTTCCTTTAGCCGTTTGTCCCCCCCCCCCCCCCCCCCCCATCCCCATTCTTATCTGGATCCTGGAGTGGAGGCGTGTAGCGGAGGCCCCCTCTATTCTGTCATGTTGATACAGTACATTTGTTCCACATAAGAACTGATTCCTGGCCAGATTGGCTGAGATGTTCAGAATGTGTTAGACTAGGGCTGCAAGAACTGATCCTAGATCTGTTATGAAGGACGGGAAGTAACTGGAGCACAGCCATTCTACAGCCCTCCACCCAAAACCATACTCCAGAATTCATAATGAAAATCAGCCCACAGTCCTATGTTATTAGGATAATTAATGACGACCAGACAAACTTTGTAATAGCCCCCCCCCCCCCCCCCCCCCGAATGGCTGTACAAACGTCAAACGCAACATAGCCATGATGTGTGTAAACCCTGGATTGCTGATGCTATGTATTGGCAAATGTGAGGCTTTGAAGCCACCGACAGCCATATTGGCACGGACATCAAACACTACATAGCCCTCCCAAACGCAGAGATCTCCATCTTCCATGTGCAGCCTAATTATGTCGTGGAGAGCGGTGGGGGTTTGACGTGCGTTGAGGGCGCCCCCCAGTCAACTGCGTGCATAACTCAGGATATCATTTATCCTGAGTTAGGAGGGGGGGGGGGGTCTGTTTAATACCAGCGGAGGGGAAATGGAATGCTGCACCATGGAGGCTTTGTGTTGGCCATCGGTCCAGGGTCTTGGGACACGGTAGTAGTTTTCAGAGGAGCGGGTCTACTCTTCACATTCGGAACAATTCATTCAATTAAAAACAAATTGAACTTTGGAGAGAAATCAAAGCTCCCTAATCTCAGTGTTTCCCTCTCCTTTGACAGATGCAAAGGAACGTTTTGGTTTGTATTAGTAAGGTACATGGGTTGTTAAGACCAGGTTAAGTCCTCAAACAGTGGTTGTTTGAATTTGCCCAAGTCATACCGAGCCAGTTTCTTTTCACAGTGAATTTGGGTAGTTGAAAGGAGATGGGATACAGTGATATCAGCGATGGAGGGGAAATACAGCCATGAGGGTCATAGGTGGGGACATGGGGTGGGATTCGATGCTTTGGAACGGCCATTGTGTGTTTTGGAAGCATCAACACCACCGCTGTGGCATGATCCAACACACATACCCAGGCATTTCTAAGACTGAGGTTTCGTTGGCCTGGTCCGACAGGGTGGCAGCACTGGGCTTTAGGAGGAAGCTGCTTTTCATTACGTCTATCTCTCGGGGAGAAGTAAATCACTCAAGCCTTGATATTTGATACACAACCGTGTTTGCCACAAGAGCCCCGGCACTGGACACAAAGTAGTTTGGCTTTTGACCAGGACTGATGATGGAATACTCAGAGGATTTTAGTGGACCAGACCCAGTTACAAGCGCATGGGGGCTGTTGCAGCTGGAGATGTATTTCATTACGCCGAGGATTGGAAAGAAAGCATCGAGTTATCGATACAAATGTACTTTAACAGTTCTTTGGCCGTGTTTCCTGAAAATAAACGTATTCGCCTCTTCTTGCCTAAAGACAGCATGTTACGTGTTTATCCCAAACTAAAACCCTCCTGTCATTTTCACCTCTTAATGAGCTCCTCCGTTTGTTTCCGGCGTACTTTGGCTCGTCCAGTGGCGCTGCGTCGTTGAAGTGTGCAACGCCCTGTCAGCACTCAACACGTTGTTTACTGTCCTCCAATCACCACTGCACACAAACAGTCAAACCCATTTGGCTCTGTCTGCCAGCTGCAGAGCTGCAGCCTCCACTTCCTCTGGGCTGTCAGAAGAAAACAGTGGGGTCGTGTTCCAAATGGAGGGTTGCATTCCAAATGGAGGGATGTGTCCCAAATGGAGGGTTGCATTCCAAATGGAGGGGTGTGTCCCAAATGGAGGGATGTGTTCCAAATGACACCCTATTCCTTACATAGTGAAAATAAGTGCACTACGTAGAGAATAGGATGCCATTTGGACTAGGAAGCTTTAATTAAACCCTAAATGGTGACATCATTGCTCTGCGCTATGCTGAGTACTCTGCTGCATGCGGTGGGGATAGGCACACGCCTCAGCGCCATTTTTCCATTGCATAAGCTCTCTCTCTGAGGCGGACCACAAGTACTCCAGGCAGATGTTGTAGTGAGTGGAGCCAGGGGATGGGATGTACAAGTTGTATTGAAATTGTGTATGTGTGTCACTATTCAACCATACATTCTCTGGCTCTTCCTAGTGAACTGTAATCAGTAAAGGGGTAAGTTGAGGGAAGAGGACATTATGTTGCTCCTCTAATGAACTACAATTAGCAAATCAAATCAAAATGTATTGGTCACATACACATGGTTAGCAGATGTTATTGCGAGTGTAGCGAAATGCTTGTGCTTCTAGTTCTGACAGTGCAGCAATATCTAACATGTAATCTAACAATTCCACAACAACTACCTAATACAAACAAATCTAAGTAAATTAATGAAATGGAATAAGAATATATACATATAAATATATGGATGAGCAATGACAGAGCAGCATAGGCAAGATGCAATAGATGGTATAAAATACAGTATATACATATGAGACGAGTAATGCAAGATATGTGAACATAATCATAGTGGCATTATTCAAGTGACTAGTGATCCAGTTATTAAAGTGGCCAATGATTTCAAGTCAGTATATTGGCAGCAGCCTCTCTGTGTTTAGTGATGGCTGTTTAACAGTCTGATGGTTGTTGTCCTTGATGATCTTTTTGGCCTTCCTGTGACATCAGGTGCTGTAAGTGTCCTGGAGGGCAGGTAGTTTTCCCCCGGTGATGCGTTGCTCTGGAGAGCCTTGCGGTTGTGGGCGGTGCAGTTGCCTTACCAGCCGATGATACAGCCCAACAGGATGCTCTCAATTGTGCATCTGTAAAAGTTTGTGAGGGTTTTAGGTGACAAGCCAAATTTCTTTAGAATCCTGAGGTTGAAGAGGCGCTGTTGCCCCTTCTTCAGCACACTGTCTCTGTAGGTGGACCATTTCAGTTGGTCTGTGATGTGTACGCCGAGGAACTTAAAACTTTCCACCTTCTCCACTGCTGTCCTGTCGACGTGGATAGGGGGGTGCTCCCTATATTAAAGGGGTAAGTTGAGGGAAGAGGACATTATGTTGTCATCCTGATATTTTTGATAATAGACTAACATTTTGTGTT